>NC_086121.1:28991098-29291098 GCF_963921235.1 Mobula hypostoma | reverse complement strand
ATAGTGGTAGATAGAAGAGGACAGGAATGGACTAATGTTCTGCGTGATAGCAAAAACTTAGTGGGCTTAATGGCTGCCATGTCATGAGAATGCAATTCCAATCTCTCACTGAATGCAAATTCCAATACAATCCGAAGGTAAGCAGCATTCTCATTAACTTGTAGTTTATTCTATGTTTGCATTGACTGCTTAATCATATGTCACTGATGAGTCTAAACAACCATGGTTTGTAGTAGTTCAGAAAGATCAATTACCAAAGGTCATGAGACATCGTTTCAGAAAAAAGGACCAGGTTTACTTAACTGATTATGCTTTGAAAGCTCTCGAGTCAGAATGTCTTCTGATCAGTATTCTATAACGAAGTTTTATTACTTCTTGAAAAATCTGTAATTGGATCAAGGACTGATAAAGTCCATTGGGAGAACCTTATGCCCAATAGATGTATTTAAGTATTGAGAACAAACGAGACCAATTCCTTCCACTGAATTGGTCTATATTGATCGTGCATCTTTCTGTTTCTCTTGTTTAGGCCAAAGGAACGTTTTGGTGACGTGTTTGTTGGTTTGTCAAGGAATGCTCTGGGTTGGAACTAATCAAGGCATTTTAATTATTTTACCAGTACCAAAACTTGAGGGAATCCCAAAAGTAACAGGTAAAAGCTTCTTCCCAACAGACCTCATAATTTTGTACTTCTTTTTGCAAGACAAACCTTGTTGGAGTGGTAGATAGAACAAAGAAGGAGCAATGTGGTGACTCAACACCAAAAAAAAGGAGAGCAAATCTTGTGAGCAAATGGAATATGCTGCCCCTGGGCTCAGCAGGTGAGGTACATCTGGAGAAAGAAGCAGAGTTAACGTTATAGTCCAATGGCCTTTTACAAAATGGAGAAGTAGAAGTTTGATCCAACATCACACATACATTACTTAGCACCTTGCAGGTGCAGATTCTAGGAGAATGAGCTGATGGAATGGAAATGCTCTTTTAGTTCCAGCAAAGAATGTTGTCTGGTTTGAGAGCTAAACAAAGCCTAAGGTCCGTTTTGGGGCAGTGGAAATGGCTAAAATCAGTTCTAACATTGCCTAACTGGAGCAGGGGTCCTCAACCTTTTTTGCACCGTGGGCCAGTCTAATATTGACAATATTCTTGCGGACCGGCCGACCGGGGGGGAGGGGGGTGTTCAAGTAGGGTTAAACTCACCTCAATATGTCTTTTACAGTTAGGGTTCTAACTTTCTCACTCTTAAATAAGGGACAAAAGTAGCAGTCAAATCCTGGGACACTGTACCCCAGGAAGGACTACCATGACCATGAAGCCTTGCGCGGGCACCTGGGTGTGCATGCGTGTACGTGCCGATTTCCCCCCCCCCCCCACAAATCGGTTTTGCCTTCATCTTCCTGACTGTACTTTACATACATTATTTCTACTTTATATAGGCCGTGTATTTATCATATCATTCCTGCTTTTACTATTGTTACATACCCCGTAACTGGGTTGCCAAACCAGCAGAAATGGATCACTCAGTTGGAGTCTGGAGTACTAGAACTAAGAAAGTTTTATTAAAGGAACAAGCAACACAGTAATCGAAAGGATAATAAATGCAACAGTTCAGCGATGCTAAACACACATGTGCACAGAATTAAGATAACAGCATTAATCAAGCTCTATCGTTGTCTAGGGGTAAATGACCAAATTTCAAAGTGACTCAAAGTTCAGTCCAGTTTAGTAGTTCAGTTTGCAGTAATCGTTGCCATGGCGATGGACAACGTGGGGGAAGAGAGACAGAGAGAACAGGAACAACTGATCATTCAGACACGGCTTCACTCACAGACCGGCGAGATGGCTCACAAGCAACTTTTGGGCGGGTCCTTGGTGATGTCACCTGAGGTCACCGACTGTGACCCCTCCTCCAGATGCGGTCGATCCTCTGCAGTGAACCCGGCACCCAGGCAAGGGCGGACACACACCAGGTTCCCGCTGATCGTACCTTTCCACCCTGGGCGTTGTCCGGTACTCCCCACCGACTCGTGAGAAGCGTACCGCTTCCAGGGTCTCGTTACCTCGGGTGGCGTGTGTCCTGCCTTAGTGAACCGGTCCCTTTTTATCCCCCTGCTGGGGTATCGTCTGTCCATCACTTCAAACAGTTCAAGGTTCAAAGGGGGAGCCGCTCCAGACAGCTCTCCCTCCCACGTCCCTTCATTACACATCTCCAGACGCTGCTCCATTGTTCCTTATCTCTCCTTCCCCTGAGGGCAGGTGGCAGACCACTTGCTGATGTCACTGATGCTAACCCAGGCCAGCAAACATCTTAATTTTATGTGTATTCTCGTCACACTATATGTTAGTGTTATTTATTTTCAGTTTTATGTGTTATTTGGTATGATTTGTTAGGTTATTTTTTGGGTCTGGGAACGCTGAAAAATGTTTCCCATATAAATAAGTGGTAATTGCTTCTTCGCTTCACGCCATTTCAGCACGAAAGGTTTCATAGGAACGCTGTACCTTAGTGGGGGAAATATAGGAGAAGGGTGGTCTCGTATGGGACAAACCAATTTAGCCCAATATACGGGATGTTCCAACGAATACGGGACAGTTGGCAATGCTATGTTCAAGTTCAACAGTGCGTGACAGGGAATGAGGAAAGGTGCAGCTGACTCGTATCGTTTCCTCACAGCCCGGTGGTTGGGGACCGCTGAACTAGAGCATCTTTATCTCCCAGCCAATCTGTGTCACATTTGACTTGCTGGCATGCTCTGCAACAAAGGATGCAGGGAGATTTGCTGCAGTTGATCTATCCCCCGTTAAAGTGTTATTTTAAATGATATACTATCCTTTTGTCTTGATGTCTAAACAACATAAGTTCATAGAATGTTCACATTGAAGGAACTGAGACTAAGGATGTTTTGTATTGCATATTTGTTCATTTCCCCCAATCAATTACAATGCTTTTTATCATTTCACAGGAAAGGGTATGATCTCGTTAAACGCCCACTGTGGACCTGTGGAGTTTCTGATCCCAACCGTCGGCTCTCTGGATTTGGAATTATTGAAAAGTGAATCCTCCGAGGATGTGCATGAATGCCAAGAGACAGATGGCAAGGAAAATTCTTCCTCCCAGGAATCCATTCAGGATCTGCATCAGGATAAGAAACAAGGGATTTCGCTGTGTTACAACTTACACTCAACCTCCCACCTGCCCGGTCAGTTACTGTCTGCGTACGACGATGATGTCCAGGCCAGTGGAAAATTTCCAGAGCACAGCATCGAGGATGGTTCCATCTATGAGATAGTGGATGACCCGGACGTGTGGGTTCGAAGCAGGTCTTCAACCCGAGAGGTAGCCAAAAAGGAGAAAGTCAGCTCAGTGGCTGTAGCCTCTGGAGGCAGGGGATATCAGAACTTTAACAGAGACTTCAAGCCAACCGTGCATAACAGCGAGAACATGTTGCTGATTTGGCAGATTCCATTGACTCTGTAGTGTTGCTACATTGTGCACATTTGTAGAACGTGACCACTGGAAAACTAGGATTGCGCCATGGTTAGTTGCCTAGAACTCTAAGGGTTTTGAAGGGAAGTGTCTCTTTAACAGAGTTGCGCACTCAATAATTGGGATGTTGTACTTTCCTAATATGCTGAGCTTTAGGCATTCTAGGGTGACCTGTTTCACATTGGCATCTCCCTTTTGAAGGAGGATTTAAATCCAAATTTTTTTGCCCTTTGTTTTCTAAGGGTCCATGAACTGGGCATAGTAGTGAAGGGAAGTGGGGAGAATATCTTGTGCCATGAGTTAGTTTTCTCTCTCCTTTCCTCTTTTTTTTTCTGCCTGGAAGTCGATGCTTTGAAGAAAATGGGCTGCTGAAGTTATTTCCTCTTGATTCCACACTTCTTCACCCACCCTTCCTCTTCACCCCCACCCCCCACCCCCCAATACACACACTCAAAGTGCAGCCAAACTGGGGAATGATTCCATGGGCGCTGGCAGCCCTTTATACTGCACCTGAATTGCCTACCCTCATGCGAGAGCTTGGGCATTGAATGTCTGTAGGATAATGACTATAGAGGGCATTGAAGCTGAACTTGAGCTGGTATTTATATGCATGCACTTTCAAGCTGGGTCACTGGATTGCAGTCCAGAGTGGGAATGCTGGTGGTTAAATATCTTTTCTCTTTGTCACCATTTCGCTGCCTTCTTTTCACCAAGGAGCAGTGTGCATCGCTCTTGCATTCTAAATTACTGACTTACAAGTGACAGTGGTGAAACAACTTTACACTCATACGGAAAGATGATTTGGAGTAGAGGGTTTATGAAAATAAAGATCTATCTTGGTTGATAACTCAGCGATTTTTGTTTTACAACCTCTGAATACTGTATATGGTCTGCAGTTTGATAGCTGCTGTCAATTTTCCTGCTCTGACTGAAGGATGGATGCAAACAGCCAATTTATAAAACATGGAATATTCCACCTTACTGCACACTGACCAAATCACAAAAAAACATTACTATGTACCATGCTGCAGCAGTTGTGACTCTTGTACTCCAGTTATTGTTGAGGTTACAAACCCTTCCCAATATCTGACCAAGTCTTTAACAACTTTGCCTACTAGGGAACACAACCAATTTCAGGCCTTTGCAGTACTTTGCACTGTTGGTTTTGAAGAACGCAAACAACTCTTGCATCTACACCCCCTGCACACGGCATAAAACCGTGCTCCACATAAATATTCCCCCAACCTTACCCTCAACTCTAACCGTAACGTCCAAGGGTTCAAACAAGCTGACTAACCCAGACCACACCTGTATGTGTGAGCTTCCTTAATGCTGGGACCCATCCTCTCTCCCCCCACGGGGAGACCTGCACCTCCATCTCCCAACCTTACCCCCACCCTTAACCCTAACATGAAGAACCCCGCTCTCTCATGCTGTTCTTTGGTGCATATCTAGATTCTATTCAGCTAGTCCCTACATCATTGTGGCTGAGATAACAAATGCACCGGGCAGGATATCGCAAGTTCCAGCCTACTTTTCAAATAACGCATGGCCAAATGCTTACACACGTCTGACTTAGCTGTACAAAATGAATAGATGGCTGTTCAGCTGGACAAAATAAAAAGAGATATGTTTCTTGAATGCAAAATGGGCAAGAATACAAAGGTTGGTCCTATCATATTGTTTCTCCAAATAGAAAATCTCATCTCTCTTATTGTGTGAATGGCAAGAGTGCTAAGTTTATTGTAACCTCTAAGATTTTGACAACGCGGGCAAGCACTTTAGTATTGACTTTGAACCAAGATCGGAGAGAATGCTTTTATTTATGCTGTAAATAACCAGTCCTTGAAAACAGTAATCTTCATGAAGGGCAACATTTATAATGCTGCATGGTAATTGATATCACAATTTGGGAATTTGTGGTCTCATTTTAGAATAATGTATAGCGCAGAAGTTATTTTATCATTGTATCTGTTCCCGCTCTTTGCTACTGACATATTGCTATGATATGTAAATATTGACTGTATTTGTAGTATTTACTCAGGGTTTGAGATCTCCAAAAAGGATGTCATCGCATGCTGAAAATATTCAAGGGCAATATTACATCTTCTCCTACACCATCATGCAGTATGAGCATGGCCTAATCTTGTATCATGTTCACATCTATCTGATAGAAGGTAGGCGTTTTAAAACCTCCCTTCTACCCAGAACAATAGTTTTGTTTAAAATAATTGTAAAAATCTAATTGTGATCCAATATTTCAATCAGCTGATTTACTGAGCTGCAGCAGAGCTCAAAGCTTTTGGGAAATTGAGGCATTAAGGGTCTTTGCTGGGAAATGGAGCCCCCTTTCCAGAACTTGCTTGTTCGTTCTATCAATGGAATTGATTTAATAAATTACTTGCAAGGTGCCCTCTGTTTCTAGTGAGTTCCAATCGTCAATGGCCTTTGATGAGTGACTACTTCATTCTGTTGCCTACTGATAAAGCCAGCTCTGAATGTTGGAAAGAAAACAATGAATTATGTGATCCTTAACAAAAATTACTTAGCAAAGTTGTTTGGAATGTTACAAGAAAATATCTACAAAGGTTTCAGTCAATGATATACAGCCTTTCAAGATGTGTATGTTCACTTACCATTTACTACTGTATTATATACTGGTCAGGGATTACAGAACTGATCTTCAGAGCTGTCCAAACCCTGAGATCATTCACCATTGACCAGTAACTGCAATAAGAAGGGATGGAGGTATGCTGTAGAACTAACCTAATTTCCCTTTCAAGGTAACTGCCTATGTGCAATAAAAGAGTCATTAAGAAGAATAAAATGCAGTCTTTAGTCAATTGGCTCTTTAAGCAAAATCCTAGACTGTTTGTACTTCAGTGCCTTGGCATTTATACTATTTACATAACTTAAGAGTCCATCAAAGGACGAGCGAATTTTAGACTACAAATGTTCATGATACCTGGCTGAATTTTTCACCGGAAATAATGGGTGAAATGGTAACCTAAGAGGTTAACATAATCACTTTACAGAGCCAGTGATCGGTAATCAGGGTTCAATTCCTGCTGCTGTCTGTTCTCCCCGTGACCACGGGGGGTTTCCTCCAGGTGCTCTGATCTCCTTCCACATTCCAGAAATGTACAGTTAGGGTTAGTAAGTTGCAACCATACTATGTTGGCTGGAAGCAGACCGACCTGTATTGGGCCATACTGGAAGCAGGCCAACATTTGCTGGGCTGCTCTCAGCTCAATTCTCACTGATTTTGATTTGATATAAATAAAGCATTTCACTGTATATTTTGATGTACATGTGAAAGATAAAGCCAATAAAAATTAACCTTTAATAAGGTAATTCATAGTGTATATATATGTATATATATATATGTTTGTGTGTATGTGTATATATGTGTGTGTGTGTGTGTATATATATGTGTGTGTGTATATATATATATATATATATATATGTGTGTGTGTGTGTGTGTGTGTGTATATATATATATATATATATATATATATATATATATATATAGCTTTGAAAGAGATTCCTGTCTTTAACAGGTGCCCAGTTAAAAACACAAAGTTAGAGTTTGAAAGTCAAGCTTGTTTTTGACAGAAGTACTTTGTTACTCTTCTGAGTCTAAGATGAACAGTCCAGGAGTTTTCATTAGGACGTGTTTTATTCCGTTATACTGATTCATTTATCTCCATTATTCATTCAACGATCTACATGTCCATACATAATGTTGGCTGTTTAGATCTGAGCAAAAGCCAAGAAAGCTCAGATGGGGATTGTAACATGTATTTGCAGATTTGTTTTGAGTTGATGAGTTTGGATGATCAGGATTCCCAAATGTAACTTGTACAAATTTTTAAAAAAAATACAGGTGATGCCAAGCAGGTTGTGCAGCGAATGTGCAGAGAGATGTAGCATCAGTGTTTCAGGAGGAACTCCTTTACAACATAACCAGGAAAGGACGTAAGTTTAGTGGAAGGGAGGTGGGTGGAGGGAAAGACCTATAAGGAATGTCTGAGATAGATGGGAAGTTACCTGATGTAGATGGGTGTGCTACTAACTAAGAGAGGTTAAGGTGAATGTTTGTTGATCGTGGCTTTTCTGACTGGAGAAGATGTTAATAGAGGGAAATGGTTGAGAAGAGAAGAAAAAACAAAACAATATAATGCTGGAACTGGGGTAAAGCTCTGTACTTGGAATCTAAGTGGAACAAAAGGCTGGAAATACAGTTCACACAACATCTGTGGAGAAAGAAGATGGAGTCATTGGCGCGGGTTGGAGATACCGAACTACAGGTTGTGGAATCTTTACATTCAGTCCCGATGAAGGGTCTCAGCCCGAAAATGTGATTGTCCATTTCACTCCACAGATCTGCCTGAACTGCTGACCTGCTGAGCTCCCCTAACTTCCTCCAGATTTCTTATTATGTTTCTCAATTCCAACAGTCTCTGTGGTCTCAGTTCTTAAAGGGAGTTGAGAAACCAATTTCCCCCGGGATCAATAAAGTATGACTATGACTATGAGTTTAAACTTGAACTGCAGCATCAATCAACCTTCCACCCCACATTGGCTCCAGGTTTGTTTCAGTCATGTGGGGTGGGTTGGCCAATCATTGTTGCTCATTGGTTAGTAAAACATTTTGGAAATTCAAGTGAAAGGGATTATTATGTCATCTGGAAGGGGCACTATTCTCCTTCCCCAGCCTCTTCCCTAAGACAGAAAATAAGATGGATGTGGCAAGGCTCCGAAGTTATTGGACGATGCGAATATAAGAGTGGAATTTATATTGATCTGGGTGAAGATCCAACGTGACAGTGGGTCCTGAACAGCCTCTCACTTTCTTGGAATCAACTTTTGTTTCACACCATTTGTTCTCGTAGCTGGAACAGAGAGAATAGTTGAGATCATGAGAGCAGAAACTGGAATCTGGAGCAAAAACCAAAATACTGGAGAATGTAGTGGGTCAGGCGGCACCTGTGGAGGAAAATGGGCAGGAATCATTTCTGCTTGAGATCCTTTAAAGGGTTTCGACCTGAAATGTACACCATCTGTTTCCCTCTACAGATACTGCCTGACTCAGAGCTCTTCCACATTACTTGTTCTTTCCTGACAATAATGTTGACCTTCATATACAATAATTAAAAAAAAACACATTACCAGTACGTTTCAGAATGGAAGACCGAGCATCACCCAAGGGTTTGGAAGAACTAAGAAACATAAAAGGCACTAATTTTTAGAAGCATTTTTTGAGGCAAGTAGAAATTGAAGAACGGTTATTACAAGTTAATGCTCATAAGGAAAGCTTTTGAGATGTATATAAACTAAAGCTAAATTCAGCGAACTGATTAAATGTATTCCTTTGAGCATCTCCTAGCCATTGATTCTCAGCTCGATGCTGATACATGAAACTCGGCTTCATTTGATTGCTTCTATCAGTTGCAAATACCATGACGGAGCCTTGAAAGACTTCTGCAAAAACAGAAATATTTTTTCTGCCATCTGGATAAACATTTGAATCACTCTATCTGTGAATTCAGTGTATTCTTGATTGCTTGCGCCATTTCCTTTACAAACAAGTTAGGCCTAGTCCTATCAGAGTGTATTCAGCTGTCATCACAGCTTGTCACGTTCCTATTGATGGTTATTCAATAGAAGAAATTTCTTTTTCATATCTCATGAAAGAATCAAAGCAATTCAAAAATTGCTCAATTGCTATTTTGCATCATTGGAACCTCCATTTATTATTGTGTGAATTTGTCATTGTGCTCTCTATCTCCATAATGAGGGTTTGACATTATATTTTGACCCATTTCAAACTTGGCTAGCCTTGCAACTCTGTCTATTTTTTTTCGCACACGTCATTCCTAATGTCCCTTACAATCCATCTTGTCCACACATTAAAATACCGTTACCATTTGTAGGAACTTTCAGTGCATGAGTTCCCAAGTCCTGAAGTTCTCGAAGGCAATATGGAAATTCAAGAATTTCAAATGCCCCATCCAAAATCTGTCAGGTTTATATGATGGAAGACCCAAAATAACAATTGTCCATTTCTGTCCATAGATGCTGCCTGACCAGTTGAGTTCAAAGCTTGACTAGCTGAGTTCCTCCCGTGCCTTGTGTGTGACCCAGTAATTGTAAGTCGGGTCACCTTGTCAGAGTCTGCTGTGGTAAATTTTTTTTTAATCTATTATGATTATAAAATAAAAGCATTTGTGATTCTGGAAGCCAAATACACAATTGTTAGTCATCTTGATAACAGAATCACCCATCTTTGCATTCGAGTAGGGATCATGGTTGTAATTGCTAATTCTGGATCTATAATAACTAGCAGGCATTTATGAGTTTCTCAAAAGGAACTAGGGAAACGATTTCATTACTGAAATGATGCTTGTTTTTCCCATCTGCACACAATTCTATTTGCTTGTATTGTAAGTATAATACATGAATTTTGTTGACTTCTCTTGGCTATCATCCATAATGCAATCTTAAATGTCCTAGAAATGACAAAATCTGTTAGCAGGGATTTGTTGCTTAAGCTCTGTTTGTATAAGTTTATACTCTGTTGAATCTTCATTCCATCTCTATTTTTCATTCTGTTACAGCAGCTGGTGTGTGTGTGTGCCCTTGCTAAATCTGATAATTTTGAACATCACCAAAAAGGATCTGAGATTTGCCTCTTTTCCTGGCATCTTCACTTTCACAATGGCTCCATTTTCATCACTAATTGGCTGTAAAACATGTTTAATCAGAGGTGGCCAGCTTCTGGTTCTACAAAATGTCTTTTTATTCCATTTCAGTTTCATATTATGGTAGCATAATTGTAAGAAAATCATGATTGTCTCCATTAGAAAGGGCAAGGAGGAGTTCCTCCTGTTTACCTAGGCAGCAGTTTATGATGAGCAGGGACAAGTTAATTACTGACTGGAATATATTTAATGACAACTTAATTCTGATTTGCAATTTTGTTTAACACACAAAGTCCCTCATATTTATAGTGAGGTAATGTTGACTCTATAGTTTAATTGAGCATCTGTGTATATCTAAATGTGTGAACAGCAAGACTTCTGCCAGTTCTACACAGAAGTCTTGAGAGACGAGTAATGGGTATTGTTCATCATTGACTGCCTGATTTGAAGATCAGTCTGTGTAATCTAATTGTTTTACCTGCCATGGGAAACACTACTAATGGGGTTGCACATTCTCTTTGAGTCATTTTTAATAACTCCACTTCAGCTTGTCTAGTTCTTTTTCTACTTGACAGTTCAGCAATTAATGGCAGTGGTGAATGTTTACACTAAGAACATAAAATAATAATAGCAGGAGTTGGCCATGCGTTTTCTCAAGCCTGCTCTGTCATTCATCAAGTTTGGTCTGACCTTTTATCTCAGTACCACTTTCCAGCACTATCCCCATGTTGTTTGATTCCCTAAATACCCAGAACTTTCCCAACCTCTTTTTTTCTGTATACAAATGCTGTGTACCACAGTCCTCTGGGGTAAAGCATTCTGGAGGGAAAAAAAAATCCTACTCATTTCAGTCCTGAACAGCTTGCTCATTCAGATTCTATACTCCCTTGCCTTCAACTCCTCAACAAGGGGAAACAACTTCCCTGCATTTAGACTATCAAGTCTTTAAGAATTTTATATGTTTTAATGAGATTTCCTTTTCTTGACTTGAGAATGTAGTCTCTGTCTATCTATCACTCATAGGCAATCCTACCAGCTCAGGAATCAGAGCATCTTTGCTGTGCCCTGTTGGTGGCAATGTCTTGGTTAGGGAGAACAAAAACATACGTGCCCCAGGTGGGGTTCTCATCAACAGCCTATGCAATTGCAATATAACTTCCTTACTCCTACATTCAAATCCTGTCATAATAAAGGCTAACATACTATTTGACCTCATATTTGCTTGCTGTACATGCCTCTTGATCTTAAATAACTTCAGTACAAGGACACCCAGGTGCCTGTGAATATCAACACAACCCAATCTCTCACTATTTAATAACATGTTGCTTCTGTTACTTGAACAACCTCATATTTTTACACGTTGCATTCGCCATATTCTTGCCCACTTGCTCAATCTATTCCATTGATTCTTACTTGTATTCTCAGCCAAGTTCACAGGAGTGAACATCACCAATAGTCTCTCCAGTCCAAGAAAGTTCATCAATGCCCCTTCTTCCTCAGGAGGTTAAAGAAATTTGTCATGTCGCAGTCTCCCTTACCAAATTTTTTCAGTGCAAATATAAAGCTTCCTATCCAAATGCATTACAGCTGGGTAGTGCAACTGTTTTGCCTGTGACTACAAGAAACTGCAGAGTTGTGGGCACAGCTCAGCACGTCACAAAAATACACGGAGTCTGCCTATACTTCTTGTGGGCATTCTTTTTTTCTTCTTCTTCTTCCATTGGTGAGAAGATAACACTGGCTCAAGGACAGCCTGTACCATGCTGTTATGAGAGTATTGAATGCTTTGTAGTCTGATAAGATGGACTCTTGATCTCACAATCTACCTCATTATGAAGTAGATTGCACTTTATTGTTTGAGTGCACTACTCTTTATCTGTAATGGCTATGCTTTATTCTGCCTTGTTACAGTTTACCTTGTACTGCCTTAATGCTCTGTGAAATAAATGGATTGGTATAAATAGTATGCAAGGTTTTCACTGTACCTCAGTACATGTGCAATAATTAACCAATTACAATTCCATACACACAATTCCACCAAGTTTAGTTTTGTCTGACAACTTGGAAACATGATCTTTGATTCCTTCATCTATATGTTGATACAAATTGTGAAAAGCTGGAGCCCAGCCACTAATCTTGTCATTTCTGTTGGACACAGTCTGCTGACCTGAAAGCAATCCATTTATTCCCTCGCTGTTTCCCATACAGTGTCTAGTTTTTGATTTTTCTCAGGATGTGCCAGGCCTTATCGAAAACCTTCTGAAAATCCAAGTACACCACATCCACTGGTTCCCCCCTTATCAATTCTACAAGTCACATCCTCAGTGATCACCAGTAGGTTGGTCAAATATGACTTTCCTTTCACAAATCCACATTGCCTCTGGTCAATTGACTGTTGTTTTCAAGATGTTCTGTTATTATATCCTTCATAACAGATTCATGAGGCTCACAGGTTTCTCTCTCCTTTCTTGAACACTGGGACTTCATTTGCTACTTTCCATTCCACAGGATCAATTCCAGAATCAATAAAATTTTGGAAGGTAATAACCAGATCATCCATTATCCTTAAGGTTACAATTTGTTTTTTTTTCAAAACCCAAGGATTTATATCATTGGGTCCTTGGGAGTTATCAGCTGACTAACTTCTCCAGCCTATTTCTGACGTGCTTATTTTCCTCCTGTTCTCTGTTCTTGCTGGACACTCGGTTCTCTGAAAATTGCAAATTTTGTGTGTCTTCTGTAAAAGTATATAGTCTGTTACTTTTCTTATCCCTCACTATAAATTCTCCTGTGTCTATTTGTAATGGTTCCTTTTTTGCTTTTTCATTTTCATTTATGTATGAGTGGTGATAGATAAGTTTGTGGTTTGAGGTAGGAGTCAATTTTAGAAAACCTAGCACATTTATTTTTCAACATAGTCTCCTCCTACATTTACACAATTAGTCCAGTGGTCGTGGAGCATACGGATCCCTTCTTTGTAGAAGTGGTCCACAGCAGGGGTGATTGATAAGTTTGTGGCCTAAGGTAGAAGGAGATGAGTTATTAACTTCAAACTTTCTGCATTATCACTCAGAGTTGAACTGCACGTGCATGTAACGAGAGCATCTTGGACCTCCAGGTGGTCTGCAGCGGGGGTGATAAGTTTGTGGCCTAAGGTAGAAGGAGATGAGTTATACAGCTCTCGTTACATGCACATGCAGTTCAACTCTTTGAGTGATTATGCAGAAAGCTTGAAGTTAATAACTCATCTCCTTCTACCCTAGGCTACGAGCTTATCAATCACCCCTGCTGTGGACCACTTCTGGAGGTCCAAGACGCCGACTTCTACAATGAAGGGATCCGTATGCTCCACGACCGCTGGACTAAGTGTGTAAATGTAGGAAAAATAAATGTGCTAGGTTTTCTAAAATCGACTTGTTCTACCTTAGGCCACGAACTTATCAATCACCCCTCGTATAAAAGCTCTTAAAGTTTCTCTAGTCTATTCTCATACTCCATCTTGACTTTCTTTATCAATTACTTTGCCTTTGCCAAGTACTAAAAGCTCCTATTCCTGAAATCTACTGTTATTTCTGGTAAAGTTTTTCTTTAGATTTAGCCTTTTATTTAACCATCATCATATCTTTCATTTTATTCTCCCGGGCAGAGCCATAACACTGTCCGTAACTGTTCATAATCTTAACAGTTTGCAAGTCATAAATGTAGCGGCCACGATGCTCCCACATGGCAGAAGATCCTTGCAGCCCCACAGTAGCCGGCAGATCTGTCTCAACGGTCTCCAAGTGATGGTTTGTATGTATGGGCAGTACGCAAGTCTGGCGCTCATACTCTGGGGAGAACCCGTACTGGTTTGATATCTTTAATTTGCTTATACTGGTCTACAGGCTACTTGCAACCCGTATTACCAGTATAGGCAAGTTAAAGATTTTTTTCATATTTGTACATGTGTTTTTGAGTGTAATTTTACAGTGGGTACCAAACAAAACTTTCCTGCTGAATTTGTCGTATTAGCAAATCTTCCTTTGATAATATCAGTTATTTTGTGCTGTCATCTGCAACCAACAGCATTTCTAATTTTTGCCACTGTAGTACAATCTGAGACTTCTGAGACCTAGTTCCTTCAGTACTTTTGGATGTATCTTGGAACTTAAATGAAAGTGGCCAAATTACCTGCAGCTATCTCTAACAGGTCTATTTGCTGCTGTAACAATGTTGATTTTTATTGGCTGGGTATTGATCTGTGATTTTATTTTGAAATAACATTTCCACTCGAGGCATAAGACTCTATAAGAGTCGAATTCTACCCGCTCCAAATTGACTACAATAGACTCCATTTCTATTGGACTCATTCCCTGTTGTATAAATTTCCTTGGCCACATCCTTAACTTACTGGTAGTTAATTGCTTTGGGGTTGAATTAGCATGCCAGAACACACATTTCACCTTCTCACATATATAGTATGTCAACGTTCTTTAAAAAAAACTGTCTACTGTACATAACTCCCTTTGCATTTGAACCAAGTGTCTACACAGTCATGTGATGCTGGCTTTGTTTCAAGAGCTGCTGTCTTCTGACTATAAATTACTATCATGTTTGTGCCAGGTAATGGATGAAATCCCTTGACACTTTTGCAGCAATTTTTAGAGTTTGCAATTTTGCAAGCTGGGTCAGCCATAAGACTCCACATCCTTAATAATTTGGACTTAATCCCTTCACCTACGAACAATATACAATTTACAAATCTGTCCTGCAATATATGGTTTAAGAATTCCATCAAAATTGCAATAACAGGATAAATCCTTTAGTAGCTGCTTCTGCTTTTTGATTTCTTTGTGTGCAACTTGTAACTTTCTGCTATCTTGAATGGTTCTGGATTAACATAATCCTTCAATTTCTGCACGATTTGAGTGAAACGTCTTTGGTATTTCGTTGGTCTATCAGATTAATAGGCGTGTGGTAGGGATCCAAGCTGATCTCTTTTCATCTGTTGGTATTCTGGCCCTGTGCATTTTCAAAGCAATATTTTGGTTCCAAATTATTGCCAACAGTAAGGAGCATTTCAGTATTTCATGCTGTAAGTGCCTCATGTGCTCAAATGAAAACTCAGACTATTTATTCACCCCCCCCCCCCCCCGAGTTTAAGCAGCTAGTTTGTCCTGTTTCCCATCTAACCGGTGACACTGGAACAGAAAACAAACTGCCGAGGGAGCTCGGTGGGTTGAGCAGCATCAGTGAGGGACAAGGGTACTGTTGACATTTTGGGTCTAGACCCTGCATCAAGACAGAGTGGAGAGGGAGGGTGGCCAGTACAAAAGAGGAGGAGAGCTGAGACATGATATGTAGATTGAGGAGGGATGATGCCTCTGCATTCAAGGCTGCACACAATGTCCAGTTCTCCTGTGTTTATTTCTTCTGTAATCAGCGTATCTCTGATAGCAACACCTCCCACTAGTACCTTTTCAATTGCCATTGTCTGAGCACTAGATGTCTGTTCAATGACTCTGTGCCCAGAAAATTTAGAAATGCTCCAGAAAATGTATTGTCCCTGCCTGTGAAGATTTGAGATGAGTAATGCCAATTAGCCATGCTTGGTATGTGTTTTGAAGTGTTACTTCAAACTGCCAACTCTGTTCTGTAGCCAATACACTTTGATTCTTCTGACTGGCTTCATTGTCAGTGGTAGTGTTTTGGGAGGAACCTGTGAGCCACTAGTGTGCTGGTAAACAGGCACACACAAACACCCGCACAGGCCCACACCATTCACAAACCTTAAATCCTACTGGATTTTCCATCCCCTTGTTTCAGTTCCCTCCTCCTGTTTGGGTATCAGCTCAGGGTCTGTTATTTATTTATTTATTGAGATACAGCGCAAAGTAGTCCTTTCTGTACCTTCGACTCTCGATTTAACCCTAGCCTGATCATGGAACAATGTACAATGACCAATTAACCTACCAATTGGTACATTCTTGGACTGTGGGAGGAAACCAGAGCACCCGGAGGAAACCCACGCGGTCATGGGGAGAAGGTGCAAACTCCCTACAGGCAACGGTGGGCATTGAACCCCGGTTGTTGGTACTGTAAAGCGTTGTACTAACCTCTACGTTAACATGCTGTTATTGTCGGCAAATTTAAGTTATAAAACATTCAAAGCAACCCAAGCACTGGCAGTGTCTGCTCACCAACAAGTTTTCAACCAAATCTATGGACAAACTTAACAAACCAGTCCCAAACATGAATTTAAGTCATTTCATACCGACTGGGTTACAGATATGCCATTTGCTTCCCTTTAATGCTTATTGAATGAAAAATGAATAAATTGACGCATATAATGATCCCGTGTGTGTTTCTGATTATAGGACAAAATTAGTTTTTGGCTTGAATGTGATTTGACTTTGAATATTCTAGGAAGGCATTGAGTGCTGAAATTTAGAATGAATCAGACCTGATGGTCATAATTTCTAATGTCAGAGCCTTGGGGAAGAAGCTTTCATAAAGTTAATAAACTGCTGAATACATTCCTTCAGTTCTCCCTATCTGTCCATATTCCATGGTCCACATGGATATTTGAAGGCTCCATTTGAGCTTTGGTAGATTTAGTAGTGGAGCACATTATTGCTGGGATTGCAACAAAGGAAAGAGAGGATATCCTTGGAGCCAATTTTGCCATTCATTCAATCAAATCAGAGCTAATCTGTATAATATGTACATTATGTGCTATTATTTTATGACTCTTGATATCCTTAATCAGTTCTTCAACAGTCTAGCTCTAGTTTTAAATTTGTGTCCTTTTGTTTTGACTACTCCAACAGAGGAAATAGTTTCTGCCTGCTCAATTATTTTATTCTGCATTAATGTCTTAGTTGAAACTCTACTTAATCTGAATCAGTTTAATTATTGTACCATTCCACTAACTTGTGTAAATATCTTTGCCCAGACCCCCCTCTAATTTTTTTTTTCAGCTGTGCAGACCGAACATTGTCCGGAACAGGAAATTTTTACACGGCCCAAAAACTGCGGCTTAGTGAATGTTTAAATATTAAGAAAATTTGAGCTACATGGCAACAAAGGTTATGTGTGCAGGAGCCTTTCAGTTACTGCATTGCCACGCACCCATGTAGCTGAGAGCAGACGCTATCCATACCTCTTCTTAATTCTAGCTTCTTTCCATTTAGGTAATAGCCTGATATTTTTCCTTTGGCGCTAAATTAACATTTCTTCTATGTATAAAACCATGTGAGAAGATCATAAGATATAGGAGCAGAATTAGGCCATTCGGCCCATTGAGTCTGCACTGCCATTTCATAATGGTTGATCCATTATTCCTCTCAGCCCCAAGCTCCAGCCTTCTGTTTCACCTAGCTTGTGTTATGCGTCATGATCTTTGGAGTCAACTACCATCTAGTATTGTTGTCGTTCCTCTCCACGTTTTGTGGCGCATCAGGTGGTAATCTTGACGTTTCTTCAGAATTTATCTGATTTTTACAAGGCTGTGTTGCTAGCTCAGTGCTCAACCCAGCAGGGATGGAAAGCGTGCAGGGAGCTGGCCAGATTCGAACCTGAGACCAATCGCCTTGAAGCCCAGTGTGGATGCAATATACTGGCTGGCATCTTCTAGTGTACAGACCCATTATACTTGCTGCCCAACTTGTACCTCCTTATCAGATCCCAACACCAGGTCAATGAGATTTAATTTTAGTTACCAATCTCTAATGGAGAATCATATTGAATGTCTTCTGGAAACCACTAAGACTCAACCGCAGACCCCCCTCTCATTTATTATAGTGGTTACTTCACCAACAAAAAAAAATCAGCTAGTTTGGACACAACCTTAGAAATCCACACAGGATCTCAAATCAGTTCAACTTTATCAGCATGCTTATTCTCTCATTCCCTAATGATAGATTCCAGTTACTTCCCTGCAACAGATGTTAGACTAAAAGGCCTATAATTTCCTTGTTTATCTGTTTCACTCTTATTAAATAGTGGAGTGGCATTTGTAATTTTCCAATCCAAGGCAATAATTCATGAAATGCGAAATTTGCAAGAGAGTGCTAGGTAAATGGTAATTAAGGAGCACAGATTTCCTAATGTGATTCACTCATGCTGCTTTATTGTATTGAGGAGACTTATGACTCGAGGACAGTATTGGAGTCTGCTGGTCAGGGCCCATGCCTGTACATGGCCTCCTCTACTGCCATAATTAGAACAAACTCGGGTTGGAGGAACAACACGTCGTATTCCATATGGGTAGCCTCCAACCAGATGGCATGAATATTGATTTCTCTAACTTCCAGTCATTTCTTCCCCACCCTTCTCTTTTTTTCCATTCCCTATTCTGCTTATGTTATCACTCCTTTTCTTCTCCTCACCTGCCTATCATCTCCTCTGGTTTCCCTCCTCCTTCCCTTTTTTCCATAGTCCAGTATCCTCTTCTTTTCGATTCCTCATTCTTCATCCCTTTGCCTTTTCCACCGGTCCCCTCCTAGTTTCTTACTTCTTCCCCCACCCGCCCACTTTTCTCCTCACACCTATCACCTCCTAGCTTGTACACCTTCCCAAACCCCACCCACCTTATTCTGGCTTCTTCCCCTTCCTTTCCAGTCTTGATGAAGGGTGACAGCCCAAAATGTCGGCTGTTCATTCCATTCCATAGATGCTGTCTGACTTGCTGTGTTCCTCCAGGATTTTTAGGACGTTGCAGGAGATGACGTGTGGTTGTTCAAAAAGTCAAGCATTAGAAGCTCAGCTTTGGATTTAAAAAACTGTAGGTACTCGTTGTGTTCTGAAATGGAGAGTAGGAGATGATGATATATTGAGATTTGATTTCAACACATCAAAGGTAAAGGGGGCTTAAAGAAAATAAGGCAGGATATTGCTTTTATTTTTTTTTATTTATTGTGTTACGGAGTGGAATAGGCCCTTCCAGCCCTTTGAGCCTTGCCACCCAACAGCACCCATTTTAACCCTAGCCTAATCACGGGGACAATTTACAATGACCAATTAACTTACCAACCAATGCATCTTTGTGGGAGGAAACCAGAGCACCTGGTTTCATGGGGAGAACAGAAATTGAACCTGGGTGGTTGGTACTGTCGAGCATTGTGCTAACCACTACTCCACCATGCCTCCCTATCACAGAAGCAATAAATACGAAAGAATTAAAGGAATACAGTAGGAAAAAAAATAGTTGTGAGGAAGTGAAGTTGGCTGGAGACCAGAGAAAGGGAAAAAGAAACCTATTAGATGATCAACTGCTTGCATCCAGTTGGACAATCATGGTGTCAGTTGAAGAACTGTTCAACGCATAGCTAAAAATAATGTCAAAAAGCTTTTTGTAGGCCCAGTGGGTTCGATTTTCCTTTGGTGTATAAGGATGCATATAATGCATATCATTACTTCAAGAATGTACCCAAAATGCTTCCCAGCCAATGACATTCCTTTGCAATGCCTTCTCTGTTTTGCTCTAATAGATGTGCAACAGGTGAGACTTTTTTTGTGATGGATAAATATAGAACTAAATAAAATTATGTGGGGCATATATAGGGTGAAAGCATAATTCCCCGCTCCCCACCCCCCACCCCCCACCCCCAGGGAAGGAGAATCAAAAACTAGAGGGCAAAGATTTAACGTGAGAGAGGGAAGATTTAAAAGGGATCTGAGGGACAACTTATTCAAATAGAAGGTGGCGAGTATATGGAATGAACTGCCAATGGAAGTGGTTGAGAGAGGTGCAATTACAACATTTAAGAGACACCTGGTCAGGTAGATGGGAGTGGAGAGACTTAGAGAGATTTGGGCAACATGGTAGGCATGGAGAAGTTGGGCCAAAAGGTCTCCTTCCATTCTGTTTTACTCTGATTGGATTGTGGTAAGTTACATTATGGAGTCATAGAAAAATGCAATACCGAAAGAGGCCTATCGGCTCACCTTCTCTGTGCCAAGTTATTTAAGCTGCCTCCTCCCTTCAACCTGCACCAGGACCATAGCCCTCCATACCCTTTCCATCCATGTACCTACCCAAACCTTTTAAATATTGAAATCAAGCTTGCATGCACCACTTGTGCTGGCAGCTCGTTCAACACTCTCACGACCCTCTGAGTGAAGTGAAGAAGTTCCCCTTATGTTTCCCTTAAACTTTTCACCTTTCACCCTTAACCCGTGATCTCTAGTTGTGGTCCCACCCAATCTCAGTGGAAAAACCCACTTGCATTCACCCTATCAATACCCTTCATAATCTTGTACACTTTTATCAAGGTTTCCCTCAATCTTCTACATTCCAAGGAATAAAGATCGAACCTATTCAATCTTTCCATGTAACTCAGGTCCTCCAAAGCAAGGTTATCTGTTTTAGTGATGCTGATTACAAGATAAAGTCAGAAGAAAGTGTGGAAATATCTACAATTTTACTCTATTTTCTTTGATCCCTATAATCATAGACATTAACAATGTGGGCTGTTCTTCCCTCATGAAACACCTTTGCTCCTTTTAGGTATGGCAATTTAAATCTCACTTCATTGCTGCAAGTATTTTTTGAGGCTGTGATGGGGTTTTTCATTCGTAGCAGGAATCTTAGCTCGTAAACTCAGATAAGTAGCTGGGATGTGGTTGAGATCAATAGTGGGCTGTTGAGGTCATGACTTACCCATGTCAAGAACATCTGAACCAACGCGCTTTTGAAACCAAGGCAGATAAATCAAAGTAAAAATGCAGGCTGGGATCAGTGTTCACAATGCCTGTCCATTTTTGTTTCTCAGGATGTGAAAACATTTTTTAGAAAATGAGCAAAAAAAAGTTTAACTGGGTCTAAATGAGAAATTGATTTCCCAATGAGTTTGAATCTGCATTTAATTAAATGAATTGCACTTGAAACAGTAGCAAATGCAGAGGCCCTCGGGAGCTGATGAACCTTGTGAATTAACTGGACTATTATCAAGACTGAGGCCTCAATTCTATTCCTTTCAATTGTGCCAACATGCAGGCAAGTCGTGATGTATCTGATCCATTACCTGGGTCAGTGCTCTTGATGAGACTATTTTTTTGCAATTGACAAATTCACATGAGATTGAATTGTGGCAAATTACATTATAACGCATATAATTTAGCCACATGAAGCTATGAATAGTCTGCCCTAAGGCAGGAACCCACAGCATACGATGCTAAAATAGCGGGAGAAAAATACGAGGAGCTTATTAAACTCTGGGGAGAAAAAGGAATCTCATTTTGGAGAGGAATACCCGAAAAATGCAACTGATATAGTTAGAAGGCAATGTCCTATTCCACAAATACTTTGAATATAACTGCATTTCCTTATGCAATTGTGCAGCAAGCAACACATAAGATCTGAACATCTTAGTCTGGTCTTCTCACAGCTCTTGGGACATGGAGAAAGTCGACTGAGGTCTGTGTCCCTAATGTCCATACTGATTTTTGCTTTTAGAGTGGATTTGTGTCCACACTGTGTCAAGGATGAGGACATCATGGTTGCAGTCCCTTTTAAGGTTAAGTACAATGTTGACTTTCTACATAAGGACTTTAACAAAGCGATACCACGACAAAGCACTTCACACTTGAGCAATCAAAACAGAACTTGACTTGGAGTTATGAGTGCAGACATCAGGGAAAGTGAAGAGGTTATGTTTCATAGAATGTCTTAAAGGAAGAAAAGGAGCTAGAGAGGTGTAGCAAGGGAATTCCACTAAGGCTGTCACTGATGCTGTAAGTAAAAGAATGCACAAGAGGTTGGAATTGGTGAATTCTTGATGTTGAGGTTTATGTATAAAGAATAGTCAGCGGTCTGGGGGACAGAAGTGGCTATAAAGTAATACCTGAGGATATCATTGCTTCAGGAAAGTGAGGAGAGAGAAAGTAAGAGGTCAGGAAAGGAAGAAAAATATAAAAGTCTGATTGTGAGATACCCTTAAGTGATCATTATCAGAGAAAGAACAAAGTTTGAGGGGAGACTGGCATGATAAAGGAGTTGGGAAATTGAAAGATCACATCACATGAATGCTCATCCTCTTAGATAGGAAAGCATCTTTCACACTACTCCCTTAGGCATTTACAACTGGCTTCAAATCACTAACCATGTGTACACATAGAACAATCCTAACTTGAATTATGAAGACAATTGCGCCTTCAGTGGACAATCTGTCTTCTTGTTTCAGCCACTTGTCTTTTGTTCTGATTAAATCTCCAACTAAATAATTAAACAGCCTCCAGGTGAATATTTGCAATTTACCTTTTTTACCTGCTGTTTGTAAAATTCCACATCCAAGCACAAATTCTTATGATAATGTATCAACATGTTCTAATTCTTAATGATATATGTGTATTAATATACTTTGTGCCCTCATTAAAAATGTGTTACAGTGAATCAAAAAGACTAAATACTCAATTTATATTCCATATTCTTGGACCATTCCCCAGATAGCGCATTGTATATCATTTGGTTTTATTTGGTTTATAGCAGCATTGCCGCTAATTTTCTTGTACAGGTCCTCTTTCCCCAATGTTTGCAAGCCTCTCTACTGCTGCCAGTGGTGCACTTTAAAGTGAATGATTAAATACCTCTCCAGTTTCTCAGAGTTATGAAGAGGGTGGTAAGGGACCTTTGGAAGTCTTGCACCAAGCTTAAAAATGAACGTCTCCTCCAGTGTTGCTTATTTCCATTGTTTTATTTTAAACCTCCCTCTTTGGTGATCCAGCTTCATTGTGAATTATTTAAAGCTGCTCGGTCCACCTTCTCATTTTTACTTATTTCGAGATACAGCATGGGAACAGGTCCTTCTGGCCCAACGAGCCCATGCTGCCCCATGACTAATTAACCTATGTCTTTGGAATATGTGAGGTCATGGAGAGTACATACCAACTCCTTATGGACAGCGCCGGGAATCGAACCCAGGTCGCTAGTGCTGTAATTACATTAAGCTAAGCGCTGCACTCCCATGCCAGCTTTCTCTATAAGTATTCTCTTTCTCTTTTAAGTATTCTGCTTTTAATTGTTGTCTGGAATTCACTGCATGAGAAGTTGGTGGAAGAAGAACCAATAGCAACTATGGAGATAAAAATGGATAAAACATAAAAGGAGGATTTGCAGAGCAGTAGAGTGAGGTTGCCTTTCAATGGTTGTTCTACTGAGACTGCATTAGTTGCATTATGTATATATAAATTTAAACATTTATGTGATGTACTGGCGTGACATGGTCAGGTTTTATGACCTATCTTTGTTTGCTATTGAGAAGTTGGTGGTGAGCTATTGTGATGAAGTGCTTGGAGAGTTTGGTCATGGTTGGAATTTACTCCTGCCTGAACAAGCACCTGGGCCTGCCTGCAATTTGCCTACCACCACAACAGGTCTACGATGGACACTATCTCATTGGCTCTTCACATGGCTTTGGAGCATCTCGAAAACAGTAATCAGCCTGCCTTTTATCAATTACAACTCAGGATTCAACACCAACATCCCCTCAGTACTAATCAATAAACTTCAAATCCAGGGCCTCTGTACTCTCTCTGCAACTGGATCCTTGACTTCCTTGTTGGGAGACCACAGTTAGTGTGGATCGGTAATATCTTCTGACTGATAATCAACAGGCGCACACCTCAAGAACGCGTGCTTAGCCTACTGCTCTATTCTCTCTACCTTCATGAGTTTTTGGCTTGGCCATGGCTCAAGCACCATTTACAAAATCACTGGTGTTGGTGACAAGGAGGTACACAAGGTTGAGGTAGATTGGCTGGTTGAGTGGATTTGCAACAATAACCTTGCAGTCAATGTCAGCAAGATCAAGGAATTGTTTCTGGACTTTCCGAAAGGGATGTTCCGAGAACACTCATTAATCCTCACTAAGGGGTCAGTGGTGAAAAAGATTCAGATTCCTGGGTGCCAGCATCGCTGAGGATCTATCCCGGGCTCAACACTTTGATGCATCACAAAGAAGGCATGACAGCTGTTTTATTCCAGTAGATGTTAGAAGAGATTTGGTGTGTCACCAAAGACTAGCAAATTTCTGCAGATGTATGGTAGAGAACATTCTGACTGATTGTATCACCACCCGGTATGCAAGCTCCAATGAGCAGGATTGAAAGAGGCTGCTGAGGGTTGTCGACTCAGCTCCATCATTTGCACAACCTTCATCACCACTGTGGACATCTTTAAAAGGCAGTGCCTCCATCATTAAGGGCCCTTACCAGTTTAATGATCCCTCTCCTCATTATTACCATCAGGGAGGAGGTGTTCGTCCATTGTCGACGTTGATGAGGACCTTGACACTGTTATGATGTGTCGAGACTAGCGCGTGATGTGTATTTAAGTGAAGGAGAGTTGTGCAGCGTCAGCCTCACTCTCTCTTCCCAATTCCCATCTGGACCAGGCCGTCTTCTGTGTCTTGTCGTGCTCTACACGTTCCACGGCGCTTGCAGAGACTGCCTTCTTGACCCTTGGACCTTCCATTGGTCTCGTCCGCTCAGTCCGCCGGAGTCTGTCTTCACGTGCTGGGATAGACAACTTCCTATCTCACCGAGGGTTTGAGACCCATCGGCTACCCTCACCTGGTTTAGCCGGCTTGTCGAAGCCGTTGCCTGGGGTGTGGCCGTTGTCACATACAAACAACTACGGGGAGCCACAGGTGAGAGCTGAGTGCCAGGTGGGGACCAAAGGTGGACTAACCTCCTTGAAAAGGATGCGACGTGTTCCCCCACCAGAGGTGCTTCCCCTCCCTGACACCCTATACACCCCATCAGGGAGGAGGTGCAGAAGCCTGAAGACACACACTCAATGTTTTAGGGCTCCTTGCCCTCTGCCATCAGATTTAAGAATGCTCTCGGTACATCACATCACTAATCCATTTTTGTACTATTTACTTATTGCGCTGTATTTCTGCTGTGAAGCAACAAGCTTCACAACTTATGTCAGTGAAAATAAATCTGATTCAGATTCTCCCTTGAAGGTAGCAGTCCCTGTGATGAAAGTGTTCTCAGCAGCAGGTCTAGGTCGTGAGTTGCAGGATTCTGAACCTGCACTGGGGGTTCTTTACGTCCAGGGCAGGATTGTATAGTGTCTGGTAGAGTGATTTGGTGATCCTCGTGTGCCTGACTGATTTGTGTCCGGGGTGTGGATTTAGAAGGTTGTACTGACGTATCTTTGACCAGTTGGTGCAGTGCAACTTGTAGATGATGCACACCATGGTGATTTGGAAAAAAGTGGGTGATGAGAGTCCAGATCTTTAATAGGCACATCTGATGGTAAAATGGTAACTCTCTATCGTTCAATGTTAGGCTTTTATTTAGAAGTAACCACTTCTCAAGCTTGTTAAAACTGATTTCATAGGATTGTGGCCGTTTGTATTTGGCATCAAAACATATAGGAGTGGGATATGATTTCTTTAGAATGTTGAAGTTGCTCCAACAATTAGTAAGGTCATAGTTGATCTAATTATAACCTTATCCCCAAATTTCTGTCTACCACCTCCTTGCTTATCAACAAACTATCTGCACCTTCATTAAAAATATTCATTGACTCTGCTTCTACCATTTGTTGAGGAAGAGAGTTCCAAAGATACGTGACCTCCAAGAGACCAAAACGTCACCTCATCTCTGTCTTAAATGGGCACCAGTTTACTTTTAAAGAATGACCCCCTCATATTAGATTCATCTACAGGAGCAAAAATGCTCATTCCATTCAAACAAAAATATCTAAAAAGTCATAAGGAGAGAAACGATAAAACATGAAGATAAGCTAGCCAATAATATAAAAGAGGATATAAAAAGTTTTTTCAGATATACTGTATAAAGAGTAAAAATGAAGTGAGAGTAGATATTGGACCATTGGAAAATGATGCTGGAGAGGTAATAATGGGGGACAAAAAATGGTGGACGAACTTACTAAGTATTTTGTATCAGTCTTCACTGTGGAAGATACTAGCAATATGCCAGAAATTCAGGTGTCAGGGAAGGAGAAGGAGAAGGAGTTTGGGAAGCTAAAAAATTTGAAGCTAGATAAGTTGCCAGGACCAAATAGACTACACCCTAGGGTTCTGAAAGAAGTAGCTAAAGAGATTGTGGAGGCATTAGTAATGATCTTTCTAGAATCACTAGATTATGGAAGACTGGAAAATTGTAAATGTCACTTCACTCTAAGATGGGAAGAAGGCAGAAAAAAAAGGAAATTATAGGCCAATTAATCTGACTTCAGTGGTTGGAAGATGTTGGAGTTCATTATTAAGGATGAGGTTTCAGGGTACTTGGAGGCACATGATAAAATAGGCCAAAAACAACATGGTTTCCTGAAGGGAAAATCTTGCCTGACAAACTTGGAGAAATTTTTTGAAGAAATAACAATCAGGATAGATAAAGGACAGTTAGTGGATGCTCCTTACTTAGAATTTTTAGAAGGCCTTTGACATGCTGCCACACATAAGGCTGCTTAACAAGATAAGAGCCCACAGCGTTACAGGAAAGATACTAACATGGATAGAAGTGCGCCTGACTGACAGGAGGCAAAGGGTGGGAATAAAGGGGTCTCTTGGTTGACTGCCAGTGACTAGTGATGTTCTGCAGGGGTTGGTTTGAGCTGCTGCTTTTCACATTATATGTTAATAATTTGGATGATGGAATTAATGGCTTTGTGGCCAAGTATATGGAGATAGAAAGATGGGTTGAGGGGCTGGTAGTGTTAAGGAGGCAGGGAGTCTGCAGAAGGAGCGGCAGATGGAATATAGTATAGGAAAATGTATGGCCACGCGCTTTGGGGGAAGGAAAAGGTGTAGATTTATTTCTAAATGTGGCAAAAATTCAAAAATCAGAGGTGCAAAGGGATTTGGGAGTCTTTGTGTAGTATTCCCTAAAGGTTAACTTGCAGGTTGAGTCAGTGGTAAGGAAGGTAAATGCAATGTTACCATCCATTTCAAGAGAACTAGAATGTAAAAGCAAGGATGTAATGCTGAGGCTTTTTAAGGCATTGGTCAGACCTCACTTGGAGTATTGTGCATGAGCTGATCCATTCTCCCATTTAGTCCCACTCCCCCGCCTTCTCACCATAACCTTTGATGCCCTGGCTACTCAGATACCTATCAATCTCTGCCTTAAATACACCCAATGACTTGGCCTCCACTGCTGCCCGTGGCAACAAATTCCATAGATTCACCACCCTCTGACTAAAAAAATTTCTTCGCATTTCTATTCTGAATGGGCACCCTTCAATCCTTAAATCATGCCCTCTCGTACTAGATCCCCCATCATGGGAAACAACTTTGCCACATCCACTCTGTCCATGCCTTTCAACATTCGAAATGTTTCTATGAGGTCTCCCCTCATTCTTCTAAACTCCAAGGAATACAACGGACAAACGAAAGAGCGGACAAACGTTCCTCATATGTTAACCCTCTCATTTCCGGAATCTTTCTAGTGAATCTTCTCTGTACCCTCTCCAACGTCAGCACATCCTTTCTTAAATAAGGAGACCAAAACTGCCCACAGTACTCCAAGTGATGTCTCATCAGCGCCTTATAGAGCCCCAACATCACATCCCTGTTCCTATACTCTATTCCTCTAGAAGTGAATGCGAACATTGCATTCGCCTTCTTCATCACCGACTCAACCTGGAGGTTAACCTTAAGGGTATCCTGTATGAGGACTCCCAAGTCCTGTTGCATCTCAGAACTTTGAGTTCTTTCCCCATTTAAATAATAGTCTGCCCGTTTATTTCTTCTGCCAAAGTGCATAACCATACACTTTCCAACATTGTATTTCATTCGCCACTTCTTTGCCCATTCTTCCAATTTATCCAAGTCTCTCTGCAGACTCTCCGTTTCCTCAGCACTACCGGCCCCTCCACCTATCTTCGTATCGTCAGCAAACTTAGCCACAAAGCCATCTATTCCATAATCCAAATCATTGATGTACTATGTAAAAAGAAGTGGCCCCAACACGAACCCTGTGGAACACCACTGGTAACCGGCAGCCAACCAGAATAGGATCCCTTTACTCCCACTCTCTGTTTCCTGCCAATCAGCCAACGCTCTATCCACGTATGTAACTTTCCTGTAATTCCATGAGCTCTCATCTTGTTATGTAGCCTCATGTGTGGCACCTTGTTAAAGGCCTTCTGAAAACCCAAATATACAACATCCACTGCACCTCCCTTGTCTAACCTACTTGTAATTTCCTCAAAAAATTGTAATAGGTTTGTCAGGCAGGATTTTCCTTTAAGGAATCCATGCTGAGTTCTTAGTTGGGGGTCCCTCTCAATGACCTGATCCAAGACTTACGAGTCTTTGTTTATACTTAAACAGCGCTCTCACAATGATGGAGTTGACCCAGCTGGTAGATTAAACAATTCAGATTGTGTCCACTTTGGGTCAATCTCTCCAAGATCCTTTCCAAGTGTCCTCTTTAACTCAGCTGGCAGTTTACACGGGACTGGGGCATTATTCTCACTCAGAAATTGGAATGATTCAAAATCCTCAAAGCATCCAGTTGATTCATCAACATTTTCTGAGGACGTTTGGAGAATCTATCATGTATGGACGTTCTGATTTGGTTTCTTATTGTTTGATCCTTTTACATCTCCTTTGTCATTTCCTCCTTTTGATTTGCACATTTTTTCTCACAGTTTGAGTCATGTAATCTGGAGTTTAATAAGTATGCAGGCACCGTGAGCTCATGTGGCAGTCCAGACCCTGGCAATGCTTTATTTCAGCCAACAGTCTTTTTGTTCTGATGTCTATCTGTGCCAATCCTACTTCCTTGCCTTGAGGTCCGCTGCGTGCGTCATCCCTGTCTTCATTTATCTGTCTGTGGGTCTTTTCAGAGATGATCTTTTGTATTTTGGCTGATCTGGAGCCTGTGCTGCTGGGCACTCCCATTCAAGGCTATATTCCCATCCTGCAGAGCCCCCTGTGTGTTTGCCCATGAGCCTCTCATCCATTTTACTTGAATTTGCATTTACTTGTTTGTTTCCCTGCCTTGCGATGAATTTGTCAACAGGCTTCAGTACTTTGGTCTGTGGATCTGATGATTCAATTTTAGTTCAAGCTGTGAACTGGAGATCTTGATGGGATTTTTACTTTTAGATCCATTCCTTTTGCAGCCGCCAAAAGTGTCCAACTCTTTCCCTCCTGGCCACAAAATTATACAGATGATTTTCACTTCATTTGTGCCTTTCAGGAAAAAAAAAGTTGACTGTGCTTACAGTTTTGTTTACATTTTTAAAATATTTTCATACAGTCAGCAGCCTTGTATTTTATCCTGGGCAGGAACTTTGTAGTCATCAGAGCTTTCTCTAACACATTCAATAAATGCAAATACCTCATGTTTCGGTTAATGCATTCTAAACCTGCGAAACTCGCATTCACATTGTTCATGTTCTATGGAATATTACTCACTATAATGCTGTATACATCTTGTTGTTTCCAGAGCTATGGTTCTTAATTACACTTCAAGACTCAAACCTGTATTTTACATTGAATTTATATTCTGACTATAGACAAATGCTGCAAAGAAGTACAATTTCTACAAAGAATGTAATGAATTAGTGAATGATCTAATATAATAAATAACTAGTACCTATTGCAATAACCTTCAATAGTCTCAGATAACCATTTTTGAATAAGAATATACAATTTGCCACTTTCCAATTCTCAATTGCTTCTCCCTGTATTTGGGGAGGATTGGAAGGTGGTGATGAAGGGCGTACAGGAGTGAGATATGCCAGTTAGTTGAGTGGTGTCGTAGCAACAACATTTCATAGAAACCATAGAAACCATAGAAAAACTACAGCACAGAAACAGGCCTTTTGGCCCTTCTTGGCTGTGCCGAACCATTTTCTGCCTAGTCCCACTGACCTGCCCACGGACCATGTCCCTCCATACACCTCCCATCCATGTATCTGTCCAATTTATTCTTAAATGTTAAAAAAGAACCCGCATTTACCACCTCGTCTGGCAGCTCATTCCACACTCCCACCACTCTCTGTGTGAAGAAGCCCCCCCAATGTTCCCTTTAAACTTTTCCCCCTTCACCCTTAACCCATGTCCTCTGGTTTTTTTCTCCCCTTGCCTCAGTGGAAAAAGCCTGCTTGCATTCACTCTATCTATACCCATCATAATTTTATATACCTCTATCAAATCTCCCCTCATTCTTCTACGCTTCAGGGAATAAAGTCCTAACCTATTCAATCTTTCTCTGTAACTCAGTTTCTCAAGTCCCGGCAACATCCTTATAAACCTTCTCTGCACTCTTTCAACCTTATTTATATCCTTCCTGTAATTTGGTGACCAAAACTGAACACAATACTCCAGATTCGGCCTCACCAATGCCTTATACAACCTCATCATAACATTCCAGCTCTTATACTCAATACTTTGATTAATAAAGGCCAGTGTACCAAAAGCTCTCTTTACGACCCTATCTACCTGTGTCGCCACTTTTAGGGAATTTTGTATCTGTATTCCCAGATCCCTCTGTTCCACTGTACTCCTCAGTGCCTTACCATTAACCCTGTATGTTCTACCTTGGTTTGTCATTTCATTTAACATCAGCAAAACCAAAGAGCTGATTGTGGACTTCAGAAAGCATAATTCGACGGAGCATAAACCAATCCTCACAGAGGGATCAGAAGTAGAGAGAGCGAGCAATTTCATGTTCCTGAGTGTAAATGTCTTTGAGGACCTAACCTAGACACAACATATTGATGCAGCTATAAAGAAGGCAAGGCAGCAGCTATGTTTCATTAAGAGTTTGGGGATATTCAGTTTGTCAACTAAAACACTTAAACTTCTACAAATGTACTGTGCAGAGCATTCTGGCTGGCTGCATCACGTCTGGTACGGGGGTGGGGGGGGATTGTTACTGCACAAGATCAAAGAAAGTTGCAAAAACTAATTAATCAGCTCCTTCATGGGTACCAGCCTCCATAGTGTCCAAGACATCAAGGATTGGTGGCTTCGGAAGGTGATGTCCATCATTAAGGATCCTCAGAATCGGAATTATCACCGGCATGTGTTGTGAAATTTTTTAACTTAGCAGCAGCAGTACGGTACAAGACATGATAATATAGAAAGAAACATAAATAAGTAAATTAATTATACAGTAAGTATATTTATGTGTGTGTGTGTGTATATATATATATATTTAGTTAGTTAGATTAAAAGTAGTGCAAAACAGAAATAATATTAAAAAGTGAGGTGGTGTTCAAAGGTTCAATGTCCATTTAGGAATTGGATGGCAAAGGGGAAGAAGCTGTCCCTGAATCGCTGAGTGTGTGCCTTCAGGCTTCTGTACCTCCTTCCTGACGGTAACCATGAGAAGAGGGCACATCCTGGGTGATGGGGGTCCTTAATAATGGACACCAACTTTCTGAGGCACTGCTCCTTGAAGATGTCTTGGATACTACGGAGTCTAGTACTCAAGATAGAGCTGACAAATTTTACAACTTTCTACAGCTTCTTTTGGTCTGTGCAGCATCTCCTCCCCGCACCCCCACACCCACCATACCAGACTGCTATGCAGCCTGTCAGAATGCTCTCCACAGAATATCTATAGAAGCTCTTGAGTGTTTTAGGTGACAAACCAAATCTTTTCAAACTCCTAATGAAATATAGCTGCTGTCTTGCCTTCTTTGTAGCTGCATCGATATGTTGGGACCAGGTTAGACCATCAGAGATATTAACACCCAGGAACATAAAATTGCTTGGTCTCTCCACTTTTGATCCCTCTATGAGGATTGGTTTGTGTTCCCTTGAATTACATTTCCTGAAGTCCACAATCAGCTCTTCAGTCTCACTGATGTTGAGTCCAAATTTGTTGCAGCAACACCACTCAACTAACCAGCATATCTTGTTCCTGTACACCCTCTCAACACCATCTGAGATTCTACCAACAATGGCTGTATCACCTGCAAATTTATGGATGGCATTTGAGCTATGCCAAGCCGCACAGTCATGGGTATAGAAAGAGTAGAGCAGTGGGCTAAGCACACACCCCCTGAGCTGTGCCAATGTTGATTGTCAGCAAAGGGGAGATATTATTACCAATCTTCACAGATTGTGGACTTTTGGTTAGGAAGTCAAGGAACCAATTTTAGAGGGAGGTACAGAGGCCCAGGTTCTGCAGCTTATTGATCAGGGCTGTGAGAATGATGATAAATGCTGAGCTGTAGTCAATAAACAGCATCTTGACATAGGTGTTTGTATTGTCGTAGGTGAGCTAAGGTTGTGTGAAGAGCCATTGAGATCATGTCCACTGTAGATCTTTTGTGGTGATAGGCAAATTGCAGTGGGTCCAGATCCTAGTTGAGGCAGGAGCTGATTCTAGTAATGTCCAACCTCTCAAAGCATTTCATCATCGTAGATGTGAGTGCTACCACTCTGATAGTTGTTAAGGCAGCTCACATTACTCTTCTTGGGCACTGGTGTAATTGTTGTCTTTCTGAAGCAGGTAGGAATTTCCAACCAGAGCAGAGAGAGGTTGAAACTGCCCTTGAATACTCCTGCCAATTTGTTGGCACAAGTTTTTAGAGCCTCACTAGGTACTCTATCAGGGTCTGCTGCCTTGTGAGGGTTCACCCTCCTGAAAGACAGCCTGACATCAGCCTCCGAGACAGAGATCACAGGGTCACTGGGTGCAGCAGGGATCTTCACAGCTGTAGTCATATTCTCCCTTTCAAAGCGGGCATAAAAGGTGTTGAAGTCATCTGGTTGTAAAGCATTGCTGCCATTCATGCTGTTGGGTTTTGCTTTGTAGGAAGTAATGTCCCGGAAACACTGCCAGAGTTGGTGTGCATCCGATGCGGCCTCCAACCTCACTTGGAATTGTTTCTTCGCTCTTGAAATAGCTCCCTGCAAGTCATAACTGGTTTTCTTGTACAGACCTGGGTCACCAGACTTAAATGCCATAGATCTAGCCCTCAGCGGATAACGAACCTCCTGGTTGATCCATGGCATTTGGTTTGGGAATATATAGCAAGTTTTTGTAGGCCACACTCATCCACACTAGTAATAATGAAGTCAGTAACAACCGCAGCATACTCATCCAGATGAAGATGAATCTCTAAACATAGTCCAGTCCATCGATTCAAAGCAGTCCTGTAAACTCTCCTGTGCTTCCCTTGACCTTGTTGGGCCTCACTATTGATCTGCACCTTTAGTCTCTGCCTATACTCAGGGAGTAGTAGTACAGACTGGCGATCATATTTTTCAAAGTGAAGGCGTGGAATAGCAAGGTAAGCCCTCTTGATGGTGGTGTAATGGTGGTCCAGTATGTTGTTTCCTCTGGTTTCACAAGTGATTTGTTGATGGTAATTATTTAATGACTTCTTCAAGCTGATAAAATCCCCCAAAATTAGAATGAAAATGTTGGGGCGTGCTGTTTTGTGCATGTTGATCATATTGCTCAGATCATCTAGAGCCTGTTTGACATAGACCTGATGTGGAATGTATACCACTACCAAAATGGTCGCAGAAATCTCTCACGGCAGGTAAAATGGACGACACTTAATTGCGAAATATTCCAGGTCTGGTGAACAGAATTGGGACATCACTGATACACTTGTGCACCAAGAGGAGTTGATCATGATCACCTCGGCTTTTGAGGGGCTCAACAGTCCTATCCTAACAGTGTATAGTGAACCCGTCAATCTGAATCGCTGCGTCCAGTATGGAAAGGGCTAACCAGGATCCCATGAAGCAAAGGGCACAAGCGGTCTTGTGTCCCTTTGATACAGCACCCTAGCTCTGAGATCTTCAATTTTACTTACTAGAGACTGTAAGTTTGCCAGCAAGATAGCCAGTATCGGGAATCAACAACCCCAATTTCTTAAACGCACTATGCCCCAGTAGGGCAGCTGCATTTCCTTTGAGGAGTCCGACGAGATGTACGGCTACAGTTGGCATTCCTTCTGTTGGTTTTAAGTAGCGATAGTTTGTTCAATCGCGTTGAAACATCTTTATTAATTGTGTAGACCTTGGAAGCAATTGTGATTCTTAGTTGCATCTGGCTGAGACGAGAATATTTAATCGTATCTGTCTAGCTGCACTGAAACGAGATCACCTCGAGGCATCCTGGAAGTAGGAAAACATGCCCTCTTCACACTGTTACCATCGGGAAGGAGGTACAGAAGCCTGAAGACACACACTCAGCAATTCAGGAACAGCTTCTTCCCCTCTGCCATCCGATTCCTGAATGGACATTGCACCCATGAGCACTACCTCTCTACTTTTTATTTCTGTTTATTTGCACTGCTTATTTTACCTTAATGATTTAATAGACATATATATATATATACGCATCTAATGTAACTTTTTTCTCCATATTTGTTTATCATGTATTTCATTGTACTGCTACCGTAAAGTTAACAACTTTCACGACATAGGCCGATGGTATTAAACCTGATTCTGATTGTGGTAACGCAAGCTGCAACTTTACCTCCACCACACAAAGAAACCTGGCATGTATCCTGCCCAGATCTGGTGACTTGTTTAAGCACAGCCAGACTTCCCAGTACCTCCTTACCAGTTTCACCCCTCCATTATCTCCAAAACCATTCCTTTCACTGGAACTTTAGCAGCTTCCTCATCCTGGGCATCTATTTAGTACCAGGAGCAACAAAGAATCTGTGGGAAGAATTCAGTGGTTGAGGGGGGAAAAGGAGTTGACGATGTTTCAAGTTGAATTGCTGCATCTTTGTAGTATTCCAGCTGGATCCTCTGCCTCTACGCAGAGAGCTCCTTTTTTCACCAAAATTGGCCTCTTCTTTTCTCTTATTGCTCAACTACTATTCATAGTCTGTTGACTTCCCTTTTATAGTAGTTGACTTTTCTTTTGCGCACTTTATTTTCATTTTCATTTCCTATTTCAGCCTCCTGCATTTACATAATTTTTGCACTTGTTATTCATGTATCATGCACTGTTTTTTTTTCTCTTTGATTACCTTCTCTACCTCTTTTAGGAAATACGGACTTGATCTATTTGTCTTCCTTCCTTGTGGGGATGTACCTGACCAACAGCGGAAGCTTCTGCTCTTTGAAGGCCATCAGTCCATCTACAGTTTTACCTGCCGATATTTGGTTCCCCTGAGTTCTATCCAGGCACCATCTCCAACTTCAAGCAGGTGAAGATTCATCACCATGGCCAGAAGTGAGGCAGAACGGGAGTGGGGGGGGGGGGGGAGTTACTCCAAGGCATGTTGAAACACAGAGGAATGAGACTTCCTCTACTCAGCATCTTGTTGGCAAATGTGCAGTCACTGGAGAACAACATTGAGGACCTGAGGGCAAGTTTGCTGTATTGGACAGAAATAAGAGATTGTTGTGTTCTATGTGTAATCAAGACATGACTTGCTCCCAGCACAGCAGATGTGGTGATCAGACCCGAAGGCTTCTTGATTCACATGATGGACCGAACTGCTGACTCAGAAAGGGAATTGTTGGAGGTGCGTGTTTCATGACAGACTCTCGGAAGTGCTCTGATGTGGTGGTTTTGTCAAACTCTTGTTCTCCCAACCTATTTACCAGTTGTAGATGAGTGTGTCCCCACAATATTGTTCAGTCTTCCCCAACCAGAAATCCCGGATGAACCACAAGATCTGCCATTTGCTGAGGGCCAGGTGAGAGACATTCAAGTGATCAAGAACATTAAAAGTGGTCCTGGTACGATCTCCGGAAAGCCATCTCTTGAACATCCCGTAATTTTCCTTCAGATTTTCTCCTCTATCTCCCTTGCTAATACCCTATAGAATATCTCCAGTAGTAGGATAGCTCCCTTTTCACACCAACAAATCTATTCGGTTTCTGACATTATCTTGTCTATCTGGTGTCATTATCTGACACTGTATTGTCTTCCTCAATCAGTATTGTCACCCGGCCTCCATTTATATCTTTCCTATCTTTTCCAAACATCTTGTTCCCTGGAATATTAAATACATAGTTTTGCCCTTTATTAAGACATGTTTCAGTTCTTGCAACCATCATAATCCTAAGTGATTATTTGTACTTCTGATTAACCCTACAGGTGAGTTTCCATACATTTGGTGTCAACTTATTTTGTATTTCACACCACTTCCTTCTCTATTTCTACTTTACACTCCCATTTTTCACCTGTGTGGTGAAGAAGGCACAACAGCGCCTCTTTCACCTCAGATAGTTGAGGAGGTTTCCTAAGGACTTTCTACAGGGGCACAATTGAGAGCATCCTGACTGGCTGCATCACTGCCTGGTATGGGAACTGTACTTCCCTTAATCAGAATTCTCTGCGGAGAGTGGTGTGGACAGCCCAGCGTATCTGTAGTTGTGAACATCCCATGATTCAGGACGTTTACAAGGACAGGTGTGTAAAAGGGGCCCAAAGAATCATTGGGGACCCAAGTCATCCCAACTACCATCTATTCCAGCTGCTACCATCCGGGAAATGGTACCACAGCATGAAAGCCAGGAACAACAGGCTCTGGGACAACTTCTTCCACCAGGCCATCAGACTGATGAACTCACGCTGATTTATATTTACTCTATTTTACATTGACTGTTATATTTATTATAAATTATTATAAATTACTATGATTGCACATGGCACATTTAGATGGAGACATAACAAAGACTTTTACTCCTCATGTATGTGAAAGGTGTAAGAAATTGTCAAATAAAGGGGGGAGGAGAAGATGGCGACGTGACGCAGCGCGCGTGGCCGCTCCAAAATGATATCGTATTTGTAGTGCACAATCCTGATTTGATGGAGACAGACGTGAGAGCACGGAGGAACATCTGGAGAAACTTCTGAAATGCCCGCTTCGCTGCCGTTGCTACTGTGCGATTGAGAATCTCCGGAGGAGAAGGCCCGAAATCCTCGGCTTTGCCTATTGCCTGTTGCCGGGGCCGGGGTCGAAGCGCTCGGCAGAGATGGTGCTCGATGTCGGAGGCTCGAAGTTTTCGATGGACTCAAGAGTCGGCTGTGGTCGGGTGCTCCCAGGGTGCTGCATCGGCAAGTTTGCGGCGCTGGAGGTTCATGGCAGGAAGAGAGTTTCTCTTCCTTCTACCGCCTGCATGAGATGATGGAACTTTCGAGAGACTTTGAGACTTTTTTTTACCGTGCCCATGGTCTGTTCTTTATTAAATTACGGTACTGCTTTGCACTGTTGTAACTATATGTTATAATTATGTGGTTTTTGTCAGTTTTTTAGTCTTGGTTTGTCTTGTGTTTCTGTGATATCATTCTGGAGGAACATTGTATCATTTCTTAATGCATGCATTACTAAATGACAATAAAAGAGGACTGCTTGTCCGCATAATCTAATCTAATTCAATTCAATTCAATTCCTGTGTGCACCTTGTTCCTTTGTTCTTTTACTATCTGCTGAAATTCCGTCTCTCTGCCGACTTAGCTCTATCTCTTCCCAAATGCACTAGTGAACTTCTCTGTTAGGATATTGATCTCAGTCCTGTTAATATACAATCTGTCCAACTTGAAAAAAAATCCTAATATCCTAATGATCTTAACTTTACCCTCCAGATCCTCATTAATCTCCCAGAGATACTAATTTCTCATCTCCTTAGTGTGGCAGTGGGAGTAATCTGGAGACAAATATATTTGTGATTCTGCTTTTTATTTTCCTCCCCAGCTTTCTGACTGCCTCGCTCCCTTTGCACTGTTAAAGAAATAATTTGCATACCCTCAGTGATGTTTATTCCTTGCCACCTGGCAGGCAATGCACCATTTGGGTTTCATGCCATTCTGTGCACTGTGGAACAATGTACTGGACTTCACTCTTTCAAGGTGTCATCTCCTCTGCTAGTCTGAGTGGTTAAGTAATAAGTTGAAATTGATACAGGTGGCCCCCGTTTTCTGAATATTTGCTTTATGACACCTCGCTGTTACGAAAGATCTATTTTCGCTAACAGAAGGTATTTTCTCTGTTACAAAAAAGGCAGCACGCGCCTGGAACAGCCAAGCTCCTCCTCCAGAACTGCAGATTGCTTAAACACATGCTTTATCTTGATTTATTTTGTGCATCCATTAGCAAGATGAGTTCTAAGGTACCGGAAAAGCCTAAAAGAGCTCGTAAGGGTGTTACACTTAGTGTAAAACTAGACATAATTAAGCGTTTCGATCATGGTGAACATTGTCCACGCATTGAACTTGCCTACGTCCACCATTCGCACTATTTATACGCAGAGAGAAAGAATTTTGAAAGCTGCCGATGTTACTGTTGGTTCTGCTTATAGCAAAGTGGTCTCTCTTAGTCGGCATCCAATAATGGATACAATGGAAAGTCTATTGCTTGAGTGGATTGATGGGTGTACAAAGCGTGGTGTTCCGTTAAGTTTTCTTATACTTACGGAGAAATCAGTCAGTCTTTTTAATAAGCTGAAACAGAAAGCACTGGACGATGGTGATGAAAGTGTTGCGAAAGTGGAATTTAAAGGTAGTCATGGGTGGTTTGATCGGTTTCTGAGGCGAGGGCAGCTTCGTAGTTTAACGTTTACCGGAGAGAATGCTTCGGCTGATACTGAAGCTGCCGAAAAGTTCCCAGCAGAACTGAAGAAAATAATTACAGAAGGTGGTTATTTGTATAAGCAAGTGTTTAACTGTGATGAAACTGCAATTTATTGGAGTCTCAAGCAACACACATCAAAGTTGCTGGTGAACGCAGCAGGTTAGGCAGCATCTCTAGGAAAGACGTCAGGACGAAGGGTCTCGGCCCGAAACATCAATTGTATCTCTTCCTAGAGATGCTGCCTGGCCTGCTGCGTTCACCAGCAACTTTGATGTGTGTTGCTTGAATTTCCAGCATCTGCAGAATTCCTCAAGTTTGCGTTTATTGGAGTCTTCCCGATTCTGGGAAGTGAAACTACACGGTACATACATTATTTCTACTTTATATAGGCTGTGTATTTTTATGTGTTATTTGGTATGATTTGGCAGCTTCATAGCTTAAAGGTTACTGGAGAGAGTGTTGCTGCCGAGAGTGCTGTCATGAGATTTTCGCTGTGCTAGACAGTGCTGCAGAGAAGTATTTCTACTTTATATAGGATGTGTATTTATCATATCATTCCTGCTTTTACTATATGTTACTGTTATTTTAGGTTTTATGTGTTATTTGGCATGATTTTGTAGGATATTATTTTGGGCCTGGGAACACTCAAAAATCTTTCCCATATTAATAAATGGTAATTGCATATTCACTTTACGACATTCCGGCTTACGTACCGTTTCATGGAAACACTCTACCTTCGGATAGCGGGGGAAACCTGTATATATTTTGAAGATATAGATTCTTCTTATCTCTTTGTCCATTTTCAAATGGTCACCTGTGTGCTTTTCTGAACTCTCACTGACCACTGGGTGACCAGCCCTGGAGAGGTGATCCAGGAAACTCTCTGCTTCCCTGATACTCCACAATGATTTCAGCTGACCCTCAAGCTCAGAAAACCCAGGCTTGAGAATAGACATCAGCTGCAAACACTTCAAATTAAAGTTAGCTGGTCAGGACTGGGATTTGCAGAGATCTCTTCACTCAGAAGGTGGTGAATTTCTAGAATTTCTTCAAAAACACTGGCCATTGGCTCCTTGCTATTGACTACCAAGCCTCCTTTCTTTATATAGAAGCTGTACTCTGTGCTGCATCTCTGGTGAAACTGTGGTTATCTCTTCAGAAAAGAAACCTTTGATAAAGAGATCATCGTTGCACAAGTGCAGCATTTATCAGTGCCAGTGACACTTTCCGTCACTTTACTGCTGAATTGGAGTAGGCTGAAGAACTGCAGTTGGCTAAATTGCGTTTGCTGGATGAACTAGGGAGTGCCAGCTTTCAGCTGTTATGTCTATTCGCGGTTTGTCTTGTTTAATATGGAAATGGCACCACATAACACAGTGAGGCCAATTGATTTCCCTTCTGCTGTTTCTCTCCATTGCAGCTTAGAAACTATGGCCTTCAATGTTTGTCCACCTCTGGCAGTGACGGTTCCATAAACCACTAAGAAATGACTGTTAAACACTGTTTGTTAAAACAATTCCTTCATCACCATAACCACTTTGTCCAAAGGGTGTTGAATGTGCATGAATGCATAAAAATTTTAAAAAGAACTGAATAAAAACAGAATGTGCTGAAGATGCAGTTCAGACAGCATCTGTGGAGGAAGAAAACATTAATGTTTCAGGCTGAAGACTCCTCGACGGAAGTGGGCAAGAAAATAATGTCTGTTTTAGAGAGCGTGGGGCAACAGAAAGATCAGGCAAATGGGACTATCCGTGATATGGGGCTAAGGTCTGGGTTGCTGTTGATGGAATCATGTATCTAGTTAGATTAATGAGGGCAATTTTAGGGCGAGAGAATAAAAATAAATGAACATGTAAAAAGTGTGAAATACCAGGCTGCTGGAACTCTATCAGTATTATAGATGGACAATCTTCAGCAGATCTGACTAATTCCGTTACTAACAGAGAAAGCAAGTTATTGGAAGCAGTTAAGTTCAATATTGAGTCTAGAAGGCTGCACTGTGCATTCATAGGCGTTTCTCTTTCCACAAGTATTGCCTCACCTGCTGAAGATTTTTTGCGTTTCCTATTTTTATTTATGTGGGATTGTACGTTGGAAGGATGGTCACGTTCACACATGGTTGAGGATTAAGAGACTTTCCTACCCAAATGAGAACCATTGTCCACCAGCTTTGATCTGCTGGTAATTTTTGTCAGGTATGATAATGGGACTTTGATTTTTGCATGTGATTCTGTCACTAGAACCAAGGAAGGTTATTGTCTGGTTTGTCTGTAGTTCTGGCCACGGGCTCAGCTGCAGTGCAGATTTTCCACTGTCATCGGGACAGTGTATATCTTATCCAAATCATTGTTTTAGTTGAATCACAGTGGCTGATCCATTTTGTTCTCATCCTGGTTATTTTTAATAATTTGCCGCATTTAAAACCTTGCATTGATGCTCCAAGATGGACCTGTTGCAAATGATTTCTTGTTGAATGGTGTTAGCCATGATGAAAAGCCACCTGAGAGATCTTATTCTGCAATTAGTTAATAGGCAGGGTAATCTGTAAATAGAAAAAATGGAACTCAGTTCTATTTTCCCTCAAATGTACTTTTCACATCCCTGAAGACGGAGGAGCAGCGATGGTAAGCCAAAAGCAGAAATGAGCCTTTATATATCTTCTTGGCAATGCAGTATGAAAATTCAGTTGTTATACTGATACATTATCTGATTCAATCTGTGCAATATATTGTTTATTTTCTGTTACATCTGATGATTGGTGAACTTTTGCTCCAAAAAGTTAATCCTGCATTTTTTTAGGGAGGATGGGTGCTGAAAAACTAATGTTGCATTCCCTCATGTTTTACCTCCCCTAAGCTCTCCACCCTTTGTCTTACCCACTTCTACCTGCCTCCCTCACTCCTACCCCAGTTCTTCTATGCTGTCATTGATCTGCCTGCATTATAACCAGCTCAGCTTATAACACACCCTTATGTAAGAGCAAAAGAAATGTAGGAAATTGTTGCAGGGGTAGACCACAGGCCCCCTTGAATCTGATCTGCAATTCCTTCAGAACATGGCTCATTCCTGCCTTCTATTCAACCACCCTGCTCTTTTCCTTCACCTCTTGATTCCCATGGTGTTAATTTTGAATGCTCTCATCAAGTAAACATTGGTGATCTTCTGGAGTTGAAAACCCCAAAGCTAAACAGCTCTTTAACACTCCATACACCATTCCTAAAAAAAACATTTGTTCTAAGGCTCTGCTCACTAGTTCCTGACTCTCCCATCCAATCTCTCATCATCAACATTATCAAGACCTGTGGGCATTTTAAATACCTAAATGAGGCTACTTCTCCAAACTTAAGAAGCTAGGTTCTATTTTGCTCTACCTTGCCTCTCGGGAAACCTCCTCACACATTGTGTACAAATCTATGGAGGATCAATTAGTTTCTCCTAAATAAAATTCAGGTCATGTGACAGAACATCAAACAGGGATGGCTTCCATCTATCCACTGGTACTTTTAGCCTCTCTACTGAAGTAAAATTCCCCTTAATTTTCTTTATTAATCTTGACTGCTTTCACATCTTGCTGTTTAAAAAAAACCCTTTTGATACAATCTTTCATTTTTTAATCTTTGGTAGTCCCAGTCAAAAAGAAAATATCATCCACAATGCAACTGGTGGGAATGGAGGGCAACATTTTGGAAGAAAGCAAGGACATTGCCCCCTCCCCTTCTGATAGTTATCCATAAAGAGTCGATATAACAGGAGCTTATGGAGATGAACTTAGGTTTATAATATTAGTGATTGGCACTTATTTATCCTTTCAATTCCTATGCAACCCCTTTGCTGTTTAGCATTTATTGATAGACAAGACAACATAACTGTTAATTAGTCGATGAAGAAATTTTTGCACTGTAACTACCTCTTGCTGCGTTTAAAATTCAATGCAAGACCTAGAGTAAGTCCTTTTGCAAGAATAATGGTGTGTGAGTACATCAAAGGATACCTACTCTCTCACCCCTACTTTATTCTGACTTCTGCCTCCCTTCCTTTCTAGTTCTGATGAAGGGGCTGAGCCCGAATCATCGACAGTTTATTTCGCTCCGTAGATGCTGACTGACCTGGTGAGTTCCTCCAGCATTTTGTACGTGTTGTTAAAAAGCACCAAATACTTTCAGACAGTCCACCAGGTATCATGCATAATTATCTGTTTAGGATTAGTCCATTATTTACAATCCACTCTCCCCAGTTTGCTATCTTTAGAAACCTCATTTTATTCCCACATGCAGATTATTTTGTAAAATAATCGGATTACAATTGTAAGGGACATTTGACCCCAGTCCATTACCTGTAGTTTCCCCATTTTTCCTTGTGTAAGAATCACCGTAAATTAGTATGAAGTTACAGCAGATAATTGAGAATGCAAGTGGTAAGTTGGCATAAAAATAGAAAATGCTGCAAATACTCAGCAGGGCAGGTAGTATCTGTGGAAATAGAAACGGAGTGAATGTCAAAGTTCCTGTTGGCCTTTGTTGGTAGACAATTTGAATACAAGAATGAGATTTTTTTCTCCATTCATACGGTGTCTTAGTGAGATAACATCCGGAATATTGTGTACAGGTCTGGTCTCCCCACACAAGGAAAGCTATACCTGCAACAGAGAGAATGCAAAGAGGTTCATTATATCGATTCCTTGTTGGATGGTGAGTTTGTCAAGTGAAGAGTAAGTAGAGTGGGCCTTTATTTTCAGTTGGCAAAAATTAAAGGATGAGTTAAAGAAGTAAGTTACAGGGTTTGCTAGGGTAAATATGGAGGTGGTATTTTCACTGCTTGTGGTGTCTAGAACGAGGGGTCACAGACTCAAAATAAGAGATTGGCCATTTGGGGTTGCAATGTGAAGAATTTTCTTCACCCAGATGACTGTGAATCGTTGAAATTTATTTTTGCCCAAGGAGACTGTGGAGGCCTGCATACCGAGTTTAAGTCTAAGGTTGACAGAGATTTGGATATTGATGAGTTATGCAGGAAAGCAACACCAAGGATAAAGGCTAGTCATGATCTTAGAGCCATAGATAACTATAGCACAGAAAAAGGTTCTCTGGCCCTTCTAGTCCTTGCCAAACTATTTTCCTGCCCATTGCATTGAGCTGGACCTGCACCATAGTCCTCTATATCCTTTCCCCTCCGTGTACCTGTCCATATTTCTCTTAAAAGTTGAAATGAAACCCGCATCTTCCATTTCCACTGGCAGCTCCTTCAACACTCTCACGCCCCTCTGAGTGGAGAAGTTCCCCCTCATGGTCCCCTTAAGCTTTTCATCTTTCACCTTCAAACCATGATGTCTGTTGTAGTCTCACATAACCTCAGTGGAAAAACACTTGCTTGCATTCACCTCATCTGTACCACTCATAATTTTATGCATTTCCATCAAATTTCCCCTCATCCTCCTACACTCCAGGGAATGAAATCCTAACCTATTCATGTCCCGGCAACATCCTTGTAAATTTTTGTTGTACTCTCAATGTTATGGATATCTTAACTATAGGCAGGTGACCAGAACTGCAGAAAATACTCAAAATGAGGCTTTGTCTTATACAATTTCAACATAACATCCCATCTCCGGTACTTAATAATTTGATTTATGAAGGCTAATGTGTCAAAAGCTTTCTTTACGACCCTATCTACCTGTAATATAACTTTCAAGGAATTATGGGCCTGTATTTCCAGATCCTTCTGTCCTACTGCATTCCTCAGTGCCCTTTCATTTACTGTAAAAGTGCTACCCTCGTTTGCCCTCTTGAAGTGCAACACCTCACACTCGTCTGCATTAAACTCCATCTGCCATTTGTCAGCCCATTTTCTATCTGGTCCAGATCCTGCTGCACGATGTCCCCCTACACCCCCAATTTTGATGCCACCTGCTAATTGAATGCATGGAGAGCTGAACTGCCTCCCCCGGTTCAATTTCTCGTGTCCTTCAACGTGAATTATGTGAACAAGTATTTTATAAACATTTTCATTCCCATTCTCATTCCTGTTCTGACATGTCAGTCCGTGGCCTCCTCTTGTGCTAAGATGAGGCCACCCTCAGGATGGAAGAGTTACACCTTTTATTCTGTCTGGATACCCTCTAACCTGATGGCATGCATATCGATTTCTCCTTCTGGAGGGAAAAAAAAACTACTCCCTCTCCCCTCTTCTACTATTCCCAACTCTGGCCTCTCACCAGGTCTCACCTGCCTATCACTTCACTTTGGGTCCACTCCTCCTTCCATTTCTCCTATGGTCCACTCTCCTATCAGATTCCTTCTTCTCTCTTTATTTTTTTCCTATCCACCTGGCTTCACCTATCACTTTCCAGCTATCCTCCTTTCCCCCTCCCACCACCTTTTTATTCAACACCTTCCCCCTTCCTTCTCAGTCCTGAAGAAGGGACTCGGCCTAAAACGTTGACTATCTATTCATTTCCATGGATGCTGCATCTTGTGTGTGTTGCTCTGGATTTCCTGCATCTGCAGAATTTCTGGTGTTTATATAAATAAATGCCAATTTCTGATGCTGTTGTACAAACAATAGTCACTTGCTTCCTCATGCTGAGTTAATTTTTAATTTTTTTTATTTGGAACCTATGCTGCCCAACTACACCTATGTGTCCGTTTAACTTACTGACCCTGGCATTTTTGGAATGTGGGAGGAAACCCACAGGGTCACGGGGAGAACATACAAACGTCGTACAGGCAGCGCCAAGAATTGAACCCAAATCACTGGCTTTGTAATAACATTACAATATATGCTATGCTACTCTGCCGCTCCTCTGATGCATACACCATCTTTTAATGCCAGCTCTTTCAATTCTGTACCTTTGGATCTTACTCAACACCTTCCAGTTGGCACTGTGTCTAAAGCTTTACTGGTATCTTAATAAAACATGTTTACTTTGCTTTACCACATTTACTGGCAACAAATTCTCAAGTCAGTCCAGCAAATCTATCCCCTCTGCAAAGCCTATACTGATTAAATATTCCCTGATTCACAGAGTTCTCTGATCTTTGACCTACGAGTCTTGTAGGCCTGAGGTCCTCAGGATTATTTAAATGCCACTTTTTGTTAATTGGCTTTGCAATTCTCCAGCCCACAGGCACTTTACTTGGTTCCAACAAATCTCTAAAATTGCCTGCCTGGAAGCAACTTTATTAGCCAATTGCTCAAGTACTCGACTGTGCATACAATCTGTGTAAAATGAGAGCTTCATGTTTTTTTTTAAAGCTGTCTGCCTGTGAGCTCCATCCTTATTTGGAATTGATAGCATTCTTAATAATGGCCACTTTTTTTTAAAGGATACTCTAACTCTGCATTCAGATGGCCTGGAAATGCTATTTAAGATACTAACACTTGGAAAAGTAGAATGTAACTCAGTCATCTAAGCCACATTCTACATTTCCAAGTGCTAGTATTTTAAATAGCACATATATATCTGAGAGCATTTTACTTTGTTCCCCATGTTCCTTGCTATTCTTTATCAAGTTTTCTGAGTACCAGTTACTTAACTTTAAGATTTCTATTCTATTTGTTGCAGTCCTCCGACCTTCCTGTCAGTTTACAATTTCAGGCATGTTCTTATGGTGTAGAAAAAGAATATTTGGCCCATTCTGTGAGAATCTCTGGTGGCTCCCGCCATGATCCCATTTCCACACATACATCCCTGTAACCCCATCTCTCCCACATGCCTGTTTATATTTTAGGATTTTCCCTCAGGCCACCTGCGGTGGGGCAATTTACAGTAGCCAAATAACCATGAACAATCAGCCCATGTTAATGTGGGAGGAAACCAGAGCACCCAGATGAAACACATGCAGCCTTGGGAAAAATGAGCAAATTCCATACAGACAGCACTGAAGGTCTGGACTGAACCTAGCTTAGTCTGTGGGGTATCTACACTACCTGATTTCCACGGTTATGCATGTCGAGACTGAACGAAGCCACCGGAGGGACAGAGCTGGTAGATACAAAAGTCCTTATTCGGTATACACACAAGCGAACAGCCTTTAGAATCACTCAAGAGATAGAGAAAGAGGCTCTCTGACCCAACATTAGAGTATATTTTTATATGTTAAAGCACAAAGGTACTGGGGCAATTTCTATGGTTATAATGCCTTCATAATGCTGCTTTTATGTTGCATGTAATTTTTCAAATACCTGGATCTTCCCACCAACACACCCAAAATATGTATTAATTACTGTCGTCTTGGAGTCATATTCATGCCTATGGAGATATCTCAGGTCAATGGGGTGTTGATTGCATTCATGCATATGCAGACATCTCAGGTCAATTCGATGTTTCCTGATCTGCAATCTACTCTAAAATGCAGCTCGAGGAAGGCCATTGTTCTGAGTTGCATTTTAAATTAAATCTACAATTTTATTCAGATCTGAAGACTGGTTGCTGTTGAAATTATTATTTGCTCGATCTCCAGAATGCATCCTAACACTGCATATGACACACAATTGTATATCTTAGTTGAGCCTGATGATGATAACACCCTATCTTCTGACTTTTGGTATGGCTGCAATAAACAAATGGATGAGCAATAATTTCCTAAAACTAAATGAAGATGAAATTGAAATACCTTTAGTTGCTCCCAAAGCCAAAAGAGATGCACTTCTTGGTAAACTTGAAAACTTGGCTCCCCTTGTAAAATTAGAATTACCAAGTCTGTGTGTTATCTTTGATTCAGATTTGAATTTTAAATCCCACATAAAGAAAGTGACCAGAGCAGCATTTCTACACTTAAGAAATATTGCAAAGCTATATCCGTTTTTTTTTCATGTAACCAAACCAATTCACGCCTTAATATCAAATAGACTAGATTACTGCAATGCACTTTCTACTGGCCCTCCAAAGCAATCTATTGACAAACTTCAACTCATTCAAGATGGTGCTGCTAGTCCTTTAACTAAAACCAGGATGAGGGAGTATATCACTCCCCTCCGAATTACACTGCATTGGCCTCCTGTATCTTGTAGAATTGATTTTAAAGTTCTCTTGCCTGTTTTTAAAGTTCTCAGTGGTCTGGGACCTGAGCACTTGATAAAATCATATTTCTTTTATAATCCTACTCGACCCCTCAGGTTTTCTGCTGGTGTCTTAAATTTAAACAGTCCCCCACAAAAGATAATTAACAAGTCAGCTTTTTTGAATTAGGCTGCTAAACAGTGGAACTCAATACCTAAGATTATAAGGGATGCAGACGCAGCTGACGCTTTTAAAAACCAGTTCTATACCTATTTATTTAAACTTGCTTATAATTAACTGCTTTTTATCTTTTATTTTCATGTTTGCACTTTATCCCATTGTAAAAACACTCTGAGCTTTATAATGAAAAATGCTTTATAATGTATTATTATAATTATTATTACTAGCAATGCCACTGGGCCATCTTAAAGGAGGACTTATGCCCAGATATCTTCCATTGGGATCTGGTTAATTTGTGCTCTCTGTAATGTTGTTCTAAAATGTAGAGAGGATGTTTTGCTTTGTGTTAGAATCTAATCTAGCACTGTTTAAAAATACGTACCATCTATTTAGGATAAAGATGAGACAACTTTTTTCTCTTGAGGTTATGAATATTTAGAAATCTTTGCTTCAAAGGCCAGAGGAAGCAGAACCAATTAATATTTTTAAGATCTAGTTTGATAGATTCTTGTTAAGCAATTGGGGTAGGCAGGCTGGTTGAAGATACAATCAGATCATACAGTCATGGAATCGTACCATATGAAAACAGACCCTTCAACCCACTGAATTTGCGCTGACCATCAAGCACTCGTTTACATTAATTCTATGCTAATCCTGTTTTATTCTTCCCAAATTCCCATCAACTCTTTTCAGATCCGTCCACTCACCTATACACTAGGGGCAGCTTACAGTGGACAATTTATCTACTAATCGGCATATCTTTGGACATGGGAGGGAATTGGAGCACCCAGATGAAGCCCACACATTCACAGAAAGAATGTGCATGTTGTACCGAGGTAGCACCAGAGGTCAGGATTGAACCCTGGGCCATGGAGCTGTGGAACAGCAGCTCCATCAGCTGACCCTGTGTGCTGCCCTGAAAGATGGAGATAGATGAAAGTTCAGAGTACATTTATCAACGTATGTATGCTTTATACAACCTTCCTTGCAGACAGCCACGAAACAAAGAAATCCAATAGAACCCATTAAAAAAAGACTGTCAAACACCCAATGTGCAGAGAAAAAAAAACAAATCATGCAAACAATAAAGTAAGCATATAGCATTCAGAATGGAAGTTTAAGAAAGTGAGTCCACAGACATGAAGCCAGGCTTTACTACAGCCAAATCAGGAGCAGGCCACAGCCTTAGTTCAGCACAAAGAAACATTTGTGAACTGGCCAGAATGACCAACGCAGACAGGAGAAAATCTGCAGATGCTGGAAATCCAAGCAACACATACAAAATGCTGGAGGAACTCAGCAGGCCGGGCAGCATCTACGGAAAAGAGTATAGTTGACATTTCCGGCTGAGATCCTTCAGCAGGACTGGGGAAAAAAGGAATGACCAACGTGACCAAGTTTAAAAAACGGTATATCAAATCTTCCGCATTTCCCTCTTCCCAATCACCTTTGTAGATTATTAAGCAATACTCAGTTTATTATTTCACTTGCTCTATTGGTAATTGGAAAAAGGTGACACGTTCTCAGTAGGTAATAATAAAAGGGCTCAATCAATGTCCAGCTCAATCAATGTCCCATGAACAAGACACCGAATAACAGAGATTAATCCCAAAGTTTGTTCAGGATCCCATGTGGAGTGTGATGATGGGTTTCAATAGCTTTGGGTCACAAAACAAGCAAAGTAATATAATATGACAGGAAGGAGTTTTCATAAAGATCAGCACTAATGAGGGAACCCCAGGCATCAACAAACCTTGCCATCACTGCTTTTGAACAACACCACAGTTGCCTTTGTTACTGCTACTCAAACACTCTTTCATACATTAATCATTCTATGTATCTTTGTGTTGGTTCAGACATTGTCTGCTGCTCTTTACACCAATTTATTCTAATTTTAGGAAGTTTACTCTTACTTAAATCTCAAAATTATTGTTTGTCTTCTCCCCATGGTGAAAATGTCAAGTATTCAAGGGCTTGGTTTTAAGGTGACAGGAGGAAAGTTTACAGCCTATTTTCAAGACGTTCACAGAAAGTGAGTGGTAGATGCCTGGAATATGTATATTTAAGGCAGAGGATACCAGGTTCTCGTCCTGACCTTAAAGGCTGATTTATACTTGTGCGTGTTAGCTTACGCCACAGCCTATGCAAGTGGGCTACGCTGTTGTGAGCATTTATACTTGTGCGTTGGTGTGTTTGCGTTGCTCTGCAATTCACCGCCAAAACGCTGGTTGGCGGTGGGGTTTCTATACCACTGTGTTGAGTTTCTTCATGATGAAACTCAACACGAAGAAACTCAAACTTCAAACAATGGCGACTGAAACGGAAGGAGAGTGAATTTTCTGTGCTTGTCCGGCCACTGAGAGACATGGACGAGGAAATACATTTCAATTATTTTCGGATGTCAGCAGGCATATTTGAGGATTTGGTTCATCGTCTCCAACCATTTATTTCACATCATTGTATGCATAGTATACTCAGAGACTGGCAATCACCATTTGAGTTTTAGCTTCAGGTGGAAGTCAACAGGCTGTAGCAGCTAGCTACAAACTGGCATCAAGCACAGGGTCCTCCATAATTTCGGAGGTCTGTTAAGCTTTATGGAAAGCATTACAACCAGAGTTCCTTCCCTGCCTTTCAGTCGCCCAACAGCAAGCTATTGCAGCATAGGAGGAAATGTGATGCTACCAAGCAGACGAATCACAGTTGTTTCGGTCTGCGTCGCCGCGACGCATAATTACATTTTGGGAGAGGTGCGCGTTAGTCTACAACGTAGGGTTTGGCATAGAGTACGTGGCTATGCCGTACCTACGGCATACATTTGACGCACAAGTATAAATCAGCCTTGTGAAGGGATACAGGGAGAAGGCAGGAGATTGAGGCTGAGAGGGAAAATAGATCAGCCATGATGAAATGGTGGAGCAGACTCAATGGGCCAAATGGCCTAATTCTGTTCCTATATCTTATGGTCTTGTGGAATGTACTGAGAGGGAAGGCAGTGAAAGCAGTTACAATAACAATGTTTGAGAGGCATTTAGACAGCAACGTGAACAGGCAGACAGCGGACAAATGCACACTATCTACAGAATCAGAGTCTGGTTTAATATCACCAGCACAAATATTATCATGTATTGCATTGCACTGCTGTCGTAAAATTTATTTACTTTGTGGCAGCAGTACAATGCAGTACATGATAATATAGAAAAAACTGAATTACAGTAAAAGGAAAGGAAAGGTATGTCACATCTGGTGTTTCTCCGGTTAGCAGACGATTTCCCTCCACGCCTCTCTGACGTAGTGGGGAATCGCATACAAGGCAAGTTACAGCAGTGGTTTGCCGTTGCCTTTTGCTGGGTGAATTTCCAAACAGATAACCAGCTCGTAACCCAGCACGGATGGAAAGTGTGGAGGGGAGCCGGCTGGATTCGAACTCGGGACCTTTTGTCCCGAAGTCCGACGCTGATGCCACTACGCCACCAGCCAGGTCTGAATTACAGTAAATGTTACATATATGTTAAATTAAATAAGTTGTGCAAAAACAAGTATTGAGGTAGTGTTCATGGGTTCAATGTCCATTCAGAAACTGGATGGCAAAGGGGAAGAAATTGTTGCTGAATTGCTGAGTGTGTGCCTTCAGGCTCCTGTACCTCTGTACAGGCAGATTATTATGGATTGGTGTCATGATCAGCATAGACATTGTGGGCCGAAAGGCCTGTTCCTGTTTGTACTGTTCTACATTCTATGTTCTTAAAAAAAAGACTATTGAATAATGAAAAGGACCTCTGAATTCTCACCTCTTTTTTACCAGTCCTGATGAAGGGTCTCAGCCCAAAACATCGATTGTTTACTCATTTCCATAGTTGCTGCCTGGCCTGCTGAGTTCCTCCAGCATTGTGTGCATATAATTTGATTTTGAGCATCTGCAGATTTTTTCTTGTTTGTGACTCGACCATTGAATATACCTGTATAGAATGGACACAGAAATCCCATTCGTGTGTACCAAAATGTTGGCTTGTTGCTCTTAATACCAAGAATAATTTTTTAAATACTGGTACAGTTAGAAAAGCACAAACTAAGATAGGTAATAAATACCAGATTTGCCTGTTATCTTGAGAAGGAATAAAACAAAAAAAAAATCGATATTTCATCATCACTAAAGTTATCAACTATTTATTCATTTTCATAATTTAATCGGGTCCCCATAAGTAAAACTCAGTCCTGCTGCAGTATGCTGGAGTCATTGTGTCACCCTGATTATTTGATTTTTTTTCAGTCCTGTCCCATAAAGCAATGTCTTAAACAAATAATGATTGTTATTGTCTTGCCCTTGAGCTTGGACCAGATTGAATTGTGTTATACTGTGTGCAATGATAAACTCCCAGAACTAGGAAAGATGCCAGTATATCCTCAATGCAATCACTGTCACACCTCTGACAGCCTCCACACACAAAAGAAAAGAATGCTCGTTTCTGGTTGTGAAATCACAATGGAACTTTAGCAACTCGCTCTGTGACAGAGGCAGCTTCATAAAAATGGATGATGGAGCTGTATTGAGATTGAAAATATATTTCCCATCCCAACATTATTCTTCCTCCTCCATAATTCAAAGTCCTTTGAAATCCTTCTACATAAATATAAGTTGTTCTTTGTTTATGCTCAATATGTGTAAGTTGCGTGTGTGTGGATGTGTGGGTATGGTGAGTGTGTGGAGGTCCGAGTTCATTGCTAGGGAGGATGGCGATTGGATAGGATGACGTGCTTCTGATCATAGTAACCTACACCTGATGCTAGTGATTTATTTATTTTATTTTGAGATATAGTGGGGAATAGATCCTCCCGGCCCTTCAGGCCGTGCGCCTAGCAACCTCCAATTGAACCACAACCTAGTCACGGGACAATTTATAATGACCAATTAGCCTACTAATGAGTACGTCTTTTAACTGTGGGAGGAAACCAGAGCATGTGGAGAAAACCCACGCATTCCACAGGGCAGACGTACAAGCCTCTTGCAGGGGACGCTGGGATCAAACTCTGAACTCCGACATGCCGAGTTGTAATAGCATTGCACTAACCACTATGCTACCATGGCGACAGGAAAGAGTTTTACTTCTGGAGACCAGGTCACTGTGATGTTGCTCTTGCCCTTGGCAGTAACTTGCTTTTAGACAACAGAGATGCTTGTGATCCTGGATTGGATAGTCAGGCTCACGGACACCGTTAGGGAATTCATGGTGAGATTCCTTGGAATAAAATCTGGGAAAATATGGATTGTGCTTATTCCTGAGGTACTGTGTATCAACCTACAGAACCCAATGAGAGTTTCATTTTATCTACAAGGTTTTTGACTGCTACCCAACTGAACACTGAGTTCTTTTCATAGCTCTACAAAGCAGTAGACAGATGGTCATTCCCTTAAACCCAGTGGATTGGCTTCCATCTACAACTTTGCTGCTTTTCATCAACTGTTTGTCTCAATAAGGACAAACTGGCTGCTGAAAATGTCAGCCATGCCTTCATGAGTCCCCAGGGTGCTGTATTCACAATGTATGTTCTCTCTCAGTCTCGAGATATGTTCCAACCATTTCCCGCACGCAATGAATGACAATCAGAGAGTGAACCAGCCCAGGTTTCTGTTACACAAATAAAGAGACAACCTCCTGCGGTTGTTGGAAGTCTGTAGGCCAAAAAGAAATTGCTAGCTATTGCCAGCTGGTCAGGCAGCATCAACGGGAAGAAAAATGGTGTTAATATTTCAGGTTGATGGCCTTTCATCAGAGCTGACTAAAACAATAATTCTCTTTCTCTCCCCAGGATGGGGCCTGACCTACTCAGCATTGTATCAGCGACAGTAGTTATGTGTTTTTTTAAAGGGGTGTTGGTGAGGTCCTGGGGCTGTTCAGCTAGAACGTTTATCTTGGGGAAAAGAAGCTTTCAAGGAACAACATGCAAGTTAGAATGCTGTCCAAATGCAGGCACAAAGGACTAATATAGAAGGGTGAAAAAGCTCAACATGGACATGGTGGGCAGAAGGGCTGTGTTTGTGCTGTACAACTCTGAATCTGTGAATAAATGTCCACCTCACTTCCATCATTCCAACAAACGGATCCTCCATTCTCCTCTCCTGTGTGGTTTTCCCCACAGTAACACTGGAAAGGTCCATAAACGTTACCTGACTCATTCCTGTCCTTGCATCCAATTTGCTGGTATTCTTGGAAAATAAACCTCCTTTGATGTCAAGTAATTCCATAATAGGCCGTTAGGTTAATTGGAAGGTTTGACAGATAATCGGTCATGGTTACTGTTCAGGTGAGTGGTAGATTCTAATCTAGGGGGAGATGGTGAAAAGAATTTAAAATGGGCTTGTTGTAAATGACCGGTTGGTGTGGATTTAATGGGTTCAATAATTTAGTAATCTTCTGTTAGAAGACTCTGTCAAAGTGTCCAGTTTAGATTGCTAAGGTACCCCAGGGATGATTAGTGGAAATGAGGGAGGTGCCTGTGTACACCAGACTCTCTCTCCCTCTCGCTTGTTGCTGCCGGAGAATGGTGCCAGAATCTTGGACCTTGGGCAAGGCTTAATCGATGCAGTTTATGGATTGGACATTTTATGATGTGTATCTGGTTTCTGGTTACTCCTTTTTTAAATTGCTATTTTGTACAATTTTGATTGGGGTGGGTTGTCTCTGCAGCCTGAAGGCAATGAGCAACATGGCGCTAATTGGAACTGAACTGAACTGAACTAAACGTTCCTAGACTGTTTCAATGACTCTGTGGTTTTAATATATGTTTTATATTCTGTGCAGTTTGCATGATTTGCTCTTTTTTTTGTGTGTTGGGTGTTTGATGTTTTCTCTGAACAGATTCCATGATGCCTTGTTTCGTGGCTGTCTGTGGGAAGACAAATCTTGGTTGTACACATGCTTTGATAATAAATGTACCTTGAATCTTTGAATTGGACTCCTTTAATGTTTCTGATTTTATATGTGGAACAGAGAACTGTGGTCATAATTCACTGCTCTGCTGAGTTATCAAGTTTCTCTCAATACACTAGTGAAGCTTGCAGTAAACCCAATATACTTGGTTTCACTTGCCTATGGCTGTTAAAATCAGCCAGGTTTCTCACACCTAGATAATGTAGAGGTTCCTGATGGAAAGTTCATATTCATGTACCATTGGATGAAATTAAAATTATGCTCATGCAATCTCCTTGATGATTACATGTGGTGCTTTCCTCGACTTCTGTGGGTGGAATAACTCTTAAGTGCGTTACTGAGGACCCTCAAGTGATGCACAGATAGAGTAAATGATCATAGCTGGAAATATCAAGTACTAAAGACGTAGATTTAAGACGAGAGGGGCAAAGCTTAAAGGAGACTAGCGAGCAAGTATCTTTACGCAGAGAGTGTTAGGTGCCTGGGACACTGCAAAGGGAAACAGATACAACACACATTGAACAGGCAGGAGATGAAGGGATAAGAACCATGTGCAGGCAGGTGGGATCAGTTTAAATTGCCATCATGGTTGGCACAAACGTTGTAAGCTGAAGTGCTTGTTCCTGTGCTGTGCTATATTCTATGTGTTTATCTCAGCATGTGCCCCAAAAGAATACCACAGATAGTTGAAAAAGAAAACAATTGCTATGCAAATTTTGCCACAGAAATGAGTTGGTTCACTGCCAGAAATCTCTTGTAAAATGTGGAGTGATATTGTCTTCACAAAATTAGGCTAACTTTCCAATTAGTGACAGCGAACTGGCTGGACTATTCCGTTAGTCACTATTCTGTTGAAAGGGCCTGTAATTGTCACCAATGTTTCGGCTGAATTTTCACTGCTGGACTATATTCCATTAATTAGATGGGAAGAATTTTTTTTTCACTTGGAAGAAAAGACAAGAAATGTATTGCATTTGAATATGCAGTTTAAATAATCCATGGTTCTGCTTAGTTCACACAGAGATGTTGTTAAGGTATCAGAAGAGGAGTTGCTTGCAAATTGCTTCCAATCTTTGTATCTGCATCAAAAGGCATAATCTTATCACAACTCTCATAAGAATGGTGAGTATTCATAACAGGATAAATAGCACACCCCCAAGTTCTGGCAAGGAGTTGGGGGCGGTTGGAGGTGTGGAATGAAATAGTGCAGAGACCTAGAGAGGAGGGGAAAGGTTGTCAAATTTCTCTTGAGTACAAGACCCTGACAATCAAAGTTTAAAAAACCCTCTGCAACAGGAAGGTTTTACTGCTAATACATGCAGAATGTGTAAGCAGATAGAGAGTACCAGGGGGTATTGTTTTGAAGCAAGAACTGACAACATCAGCAACCACTGTTGAAGGATAGATGTTTATGAGGGTTTAAAAAATAAGTATGCTTGTCAGTCTGATGGCTGGGTAATGAATCATTGTTTAAGGCAACAGGTCTAAAGCATGATATTTATAATGAATATTATTATATGTTTACACCAGTACATTTTCATAAGTATTGATAATTATCTCACTCTATTATTTATACATCAGCTATAATAACTTACTTAAAGCTGATACCTGCTCTCTTCAATAGCTGTATGGTCCAGAGATTTGCATTTCATAGGGGCACACAATCTGCTTGTAGTTTCTGGTGTCAGTTAGCCCTTCCATATTGTTAAGAACATGGAGCTTTAGGCTTTCAGTGGCTCGCTTGATTTGACCCCGAGTTGCAGCCACATGCTGACCTTGATCTTTCCTTGGGTCCTTCAATTGGCCCAAATGCTCCTGGGATTTTGAGGGGAAGATGAGAAACATAAGCGGATAGCCCATCCAAAATGGTGTGCAGGTATGATGTTCTTAATGGCTTCCTTTAAGTAAATCAATGATAATCCCTGGCTTGTGTATACCCGATTACTTACCTGGGCAATGCTTGTTCATGGATGTCGGTGAAAGTGGGTTGGTATCAGGTAGGCCCTGTCTACTCAGTGGTGGAATCACATCATTGCTTTCATTCTCTGTGTGATGTATGGTATTTCATTCAGATTTTATTACAATTAAAAGTCATTTTCAGGAAAGTACCCAAGTAGCTAGCATCCACTGACTGTGAAACAAGCCGAAGAGCTGGTGTCCCAGTCTCCATCCAAGTGGTGTAGCTGATAGAGCTGTTGTCTTGCTGCGCCAGAGACCCAAGTTCCATCCTGACCTCTGGCGCTATCTGCGTGGCATTCATACATGATCCAGCGGGTTTCAGCTGGGTGCTCCCGTTTCTTCTACGTTTCGAAGATGTGTGTGGTTTGATAGGTCAATCGGTTGCTAATGTGTAGGTGAGCCATGGAAATATGACAGGAATGAATTTTTTTTTTAATTGATTAATGTTGGATTAGTGTAAATGGGAAGTTGATGGTCTATGTTGACTTGGTGGACTCCATTTTTGAGATTCAGATGCTCTAATCTTCTGGTGGTCATGGCTTCTTCTTTTCCACATATTTAAGTAGACAATCTCTGATCTGAGTGGAAGTTATGGAATCATGCTCCTCCTGATGCCAAGAGACTGATTTCAGAATAATTCAACTAATGAGTACCCCATCCAGCTAGGAGAAAGAGGTAAGAAATATAGGAGTAACATAAGTAACAGTGGAGGATATAATTCAAAGTGATGGCAAGTACCCTTGTGTTTAAAATCTCATTCCTGGCACAGAGGTAGGAACCTTAAGAATATCTTTCGAGCACACAGGAGGTTGAATTTATCTGGACAAGCTACTAGAAATGAAAAAGAGCTCAAGGAGCTCTCGTCCTTGAAAGAACTTTTCCATTGCTCTACATTACTGGCCCATTGTTACCTACTCTGGTAACCCAGGATAAGGTGGTATCTGTGTGTGGCATAGCTCCAACCGATCTGTGGAGGAATGAACCCATTTGGATCCATTCCCATCCCGAATCAGCTAATTCTGCCTGTAGAGATGTCCAAAAACCCATAGGATAATCTCATTGAGAAATGTATCTTTTACAGGAAGTTATTAAGAGTTAAGATTTATTTATCTTTAAATACCATGCCAACAGCCTTGGACTCACAAATGAAAATCAGGAAACTAAAAGTAATATTTTCTGATGCTTGACTTTATAAGATTAGTGTTACCTTAAATCTGTTGCTGCCGGCTTGATGCAAAATGCTTCTCCTCACCTGTTGACATTGACCATATTGTCAGTTAGCTGCTTCCTTCTGTTCTAGCTGCTGTGTAATTAATTTATGCCATCTTTAGGGACAATTATATCTCAACTACAGTGAAGAGATGACAAATGGAGCCCTCAGAAGCGCAACATGTGCTTTGACTTCACAAGCTTCTTCCATTCACTTGAAAAACAGAAATAACTGGAAACAAACAATGGTTATGGAATTGTGTGCGTGTATGTGTAGACAGCATCCCAACATGACTCTGGTATATTCTATGGCAACATTGCATCAGACCAGTGGCACCAAATCTCTGCCATTCCTCCACAATTTTTTCATTGACGTGAGGGGATCGACCTTCTCCTTGAACCTGACAAGGAAACCATGAACAAGGACGTTCCTGATATTATTCACCTGCCAGTTGACACAATAACAGCTGCATGTCAGCCTCCCCAAATTTGTGCCTCATCAGGTCAGGCCCCCGAACCCTTAATGCTGATGTTTCAGACCAACAATTTTGCTGAATGGGCTAACATGCAATGATGAAGATCCCAAATCTGGTAATTATGGAAAAGTTCGAGATTTCCCTATCAGTAGAAAGGTGAAAGGCAAGTGTCAGTCTTATCCCTACTCTCCATCCCACCAGCCCACCTCCCACTACCCCTGCCAATGGAGTGCCCTTTCCCTGACCAGGCAACTGGAGCAGAGCCAGCCTTTGATGAAACCATGGGGTATCCTGGAGGTGACCATTTCTATTGATCTCCAATCTTACTTGTTTGGAATCGGTTTCAGTTGCTTTATTTATGATTTCACAGAAGGCTTTGGAGTCAAATTTTGCCTACCCTTCCAAGCTTCATAAATACCTAGCGGTTGTTTCAAGAACTGTCAGTAAGTACTCTCCGAGGTATGTGAGAGCACAGCTGGTAAATATTGGCACGTTGCTGGAGAGTGGAGCTGGAAACAGGTTATTTATTCAGACAAAGTGTACATGTGTGTGCATGTGCACACCCACCCTGCATGTGCACTAAGATAAATCCAAATATATGTGTGCACAGACATTCACACTCACACACATGCATTCATACCCGCATAAGCATACAGGCTCTTAGATACAAATATGCATATGCGTACACATGTACACATACATGAATACAAGCATGTGCACATATGATAACACACATGCAAGCATACACTGTATGTCCAGGCATGTGCATCCTGTAGAACTGGAATAGATTCTGTATTTCAGAAACATTTGCAGTTTACATCCAGTGAGTACTGAAAAAAAAATAAATCCTGTACTTAATTGTAATCCTGTCACTAAGAGAGCTGACCAAACAGCTACTGATGAACAAGATATCCAGCTGTTGCCGAGTAACTTGCTTGCTGCCGCTCGAATTACTGCTCTCACTTGCACATTGTTTCATAATACTGTTCCCACTGAAACAAAGCAGAAGATTGGTAGCTTGGGATGGCTGCTTGTTTGTAGGGCCGTTTGCCCAGCCTGGAGGTTTGATTGCAAGTGTTTCGTCACCAGTCGAGGTGATATCAACAGTGCGCAATTGAGCATTGTTTCCACCGAGTGCTCACGTTTATAGTGGTCTGACTCGTTGTTCTGATTGGTTGGCCGTCGCGCTGGCAGCTAGTCACTGCTGGATCCCGACCGACCGGACAGCTGAGTGATCTCTGCTGTAAATTTTCCCTCCACTCTCTCAATCTTATTGACATCGTTCCTGTAGGTAGGTGACCAAAACTGTACACAATACTCCATACCAGGCCTCACTAATGTCTTACACAATTTCAAAGTGCCATCCCAACTCCTGTGCTCAACACATTGACAAGCCTAGGTGCCAAGAGCTTTCTCTACGACCTTCTCTACCTGTGACGCCACTTTCAAGAAATTATTGATCTGTATTCCCAGATCCCTCTGTTCTACTACACTCCTCAGTGCCCACAGCTCACAGTGTAAGATCTACCCTGGTTGGTCCTCCCGAAGTGCAACACCTCCCGCTTGTCGGCATTAAATTCCATCTGCCTTTTACAGCCCATTTTTCCAGCCAGTCCTGGTCCCGCTGCAAGCTTTGACAATCTTCCTCTCTGTCTACTACACCCCCAGTCCTGGTGTCAACCGGTTTAAGACAACACTGGTGAATCTCAGCGACTTCTGGCTGATGGCTAACGAAACAAGGAAAAGAACTAAATACGTAGTTAATCACATTTATTCTGGCAAATGACCATTGGAAGTAATAGTCTGTAACTTCCCTTTGGACTGAGAGGTGATTCAATGTGGTGGAACCAAGGCGAGGTGGTGAGCCCATCGCTGAGGCTGAGGAAAACCAGAGGTTTAATTGATTTAAGTGCCGGGCTGAATCGAGGTGGCAGGATACAGACCCCAAAGCACATCCAGCCCACTGAACCCGATGCTTGGACATCGATTTAGACGTCGAGCCAGATTGAAAAGGTCAGGTTGCCAGGGCCCGAGTTAAGGGATGGGCCATTTCAGCTCACTGCTCCATGACATTAACTCGACTCTGCGCTGAACCATGGGTCTCGGACTCTCGTTACGGACTGTAGTTCTGCATGCTATTTGCTTGCGGTTATTGTTTGCGTGATTTGTTGTTTTCCCTCTGCACACTGGGTGTTTGATGGTCTTTTTTTTAAATGGGTCCTTTGTTTTGTGGCTGCCTGTCAGGAGACGAATCTCAAGGTTGTGTAATGTACGCATACTTTGATAATAAATGTACTTTGAACTTTGAAATTTGCTGATCCGGTTTACCACATTATCATCCAGATGAGTGATATAGATGTCAAACAACAATGGACCCAGCACCAATCCCTGTGGCACACCACTAGTCACAGGCCTCTAGGTAGAGAGGCAACCATCTGCCACCACTCTCTCAATTCTCCAGCAAAGCAAATGTCTAATCCAATTTACTACCTCATCCTGAATGCCAAGTGATGGAACCTTCTTGACCAATCTCCCATGAGGACTCCTGTCAAAGGCCTTGCTAAAGTCCTTGCTGTAGCTAACATCCACGGCCATACCTTCATCAGCTTTCCTCATAACTTCCCTGAAAAACTATAAGATTGGTTCGACACAACTTAACATGCACAAAGTTATGTTGACGATCCCTAATCAGTTACTGTCTATCCAAATACTTATATATCTAATCTCTTAGAATACCTTCCAATAACTTTCCCATAACTAATGCCAGACTCGCCAGCCTATAATTTTGTGGCTTATTCTTAAATCCTTTCTTAAACAACAGAACAATACTAGATATCTTCCAATCCTCCAGCACCTGACCCATGGTTAAGGATGTTTTAAATGTCTCTGCTAGGGCCCCTGCAATTTCTGCACTAACCTCACACTGGGAATACCTGGTCAGGCCCTGGGGATTTATCCGTCCTAACCTGGCACAAGACATCCTCCTCTGTAATCTGTATAGGGTCCATGACCACGTTGCAACATTGCCTCACTTCATTGACTCTGTGTCTGCCCCTGAGTAAATACAGATGGAAAAAATTAAGCCAGTTAAGACCTTCCCCTGTCTCTTCTGGTTCAATGCATAGATTGCCATTGTGATCTTCCAGATGACCAATTTTGCCCCTTGCTATCCTTTTGCTCTTAGTATTTCAGTAGAAGCCCTTGGGATTTTCCTTGTCTGTTAAAGCAACCTCATGCCTTCTGTTAGCCCTCCTGATTTCCTTCTTAAGCATTCTTCTGCATTTCTTAAACTCAATTACCCCATTTGTTCCTACCTGCCTATACCTGCTCTGCACCTCCTTTTTCTTAACCAGGGCCTCAATGTCACACAAAGATCAAGATACCCTAAATCTGTTATACTTGTCTTTTATTCTGACAGGAGCAGACAATAGTCATAGTCATAGTCATACTTTATTGATCCTGGGGGAAATTGGTTTTCGTTACAGTTGCACCATAAATAATAAATAGTAATAAAACCATAAATAGTTAAATAGTAATATGTAAATTATGCCAGGAAATAAGTCCAGGACCAGCCTATTGGCTCAGGGTGTCTGATCCTCCAAGGGAGGAGTTGTAAAGTTTGATGGCCACAGGCAGGAATGACTTCCTATGACGCTCTGTGTTGCATCTCGGTGGAATGAGTCTCTGGCTGAATGTACTCCTGTGCCCACCCAGTACATTATGTAGTGAATGGGAGATATTGTTCAAGATGGCATGCAACTTGGACAGCATCCTCTTTTCAGACACCACCGTCAGAGAGTCCAGTTCCATCCCCACAACATCACTGGCCTTACGAATGAGTTTGTTGATTCTGTTGGTGTCTGCTACCCTCAGCCTGCTGCCCCAGCACACAACAGCAAAGATGATCGCACTGGCCACCACAGACTCGTAGAACATCCTCAGCATTGTTCGGCAGATGTTAAAGGACCTCAGTCTCCCCAGGAAATAGAGAAACTCAGGAAACACTGAAAATTCCACTTTTGAAGGCTTCCCACTTACCAAGTATGTCTTTGCCAGTAAACAACCTGTCCCAATCCACCCTTCCCTGACCATTTCTGACATCATCAAAATTGGCCTTTCTGCAATTTAGAATCTCAACCCGAGGACCAGACCTATCCTTTTTCCTAATTACATTGAAACTAATGGCATTGTGATCAGTAGGTGCAAAGTGTTCCCCTATACAAACGTCTGTCACCTGTCTTTTCTCATTCCCTAATAGATCTAGCATTGCACTCTCTATTTGGTCCTTCCGTGGACTGATTAATGAAACAGAGCTGAACACATTTGACAAATTCTTTCTCATCCAGCACTTCTACAGTATGAGAGTCCCAGTTAATATGTGAAAAAGTAAGATCACGTACTACCACAACTTTGTGTTTCTTGCAACAGTCCGTGATCTCTCTGTAAATTCGCTCCTCTACATCCCGCATGTTTTTATGTGGTATATAGTATAATCCCATTAAGGTGGTCATACCTTTCCTATGCCTCAGTTCTGCCCATAAAGCCTGCAGTTTGTCCTGACTGAGCACTGCCGTGACGTTTTCCCTCACCCCTCTGCCTTTCATCTTTCCTGTTTTATCATGTCTAAAACAATGGAACCCTGGAGCACTGAGCTGCCAGTCCTGCCCCTCCTGCAACAAAGTCTCACTAATAGCTATAATGCCATAATTCCCCATGTTGATCCATGCTCATTCGTTGTTCCTACAGTATTCCTTGCATTGAAAAATAGGCAGTTAAGTCCCAACATACTTGATCTTTTGATTCCTGTCTTTGTACGTACTGTCGGCTTAACAACATTGTTCACCACAGCCACTCCACTATCTGTTCTGGTGTTGTGGTTCCCATCCTCCTGCAACTTTAACACCCCCTGCCCCTTCTATGCAACATCAGAAAAGTTTCCTACTAGGATATTAATGCTTCTCCTGTTCAGGTGCAAACCATCCCTTCTGTACAAGCTCCACCTTCCCTGGAAGAGGGCCCAATGACCTAAAAATCTAAAGCCCTTCCCCCAGCACCATCTCCTTAGCCATATGTTAAATTATATGATTTTCCTATTTCTGGCATGTAGAACTGGTAGTAATCCTGAGATCACAACCCTATCCTTTAGCAGTACCCAACTCCCTGAACTCACTCCACCCCCCCCCGCCACCTCATCCCCCTTCCTACCCACGTCATTGCTACTGATGTGAACCACAACATCTAGCTATTCGTCTTCCCACTTAAAAATGCTGTGGACTTGATCTGGGATGTTCCTGACCCTGGTACCCAGGAGGCAACATGCCAGCCAGGAATCTCATTCTCATCCACAGACCTCTTTTCTGTTTCCTTGACCAACAAATCCCCCATCACTACAGTTTATCCGTTCTTCCTCCTTCTCTTCTGAGTCACAGAGCCAGACTCTGTGCCAGAGACCTGACCACTGTGGCTTTTCTTTGTGAGGTCATCCTCCCCCCCACCCCCCCCCAAACTACCTCCTTATATGGTGTGTCTGTGAACCTCTCAGCCTCCCAAATGATTGGGAGTTTATCCAATTCCAGCTCCAACTCCTTAACGTGGTCTGTTAGAAGTTGCAGCTGGATGCACCTCTTACAGGTGTAGTCTTCAGGGATGCTGGAGGTCTCCCTGCCTTCCCATATTCTGCAAGAGGAGTATTCCACTATCCTTCCTGACATCCCCACTGCTCTAAATGTGCAATAACGAAAAAAATATACCTACGATCTACGCTTCTCCTCACCCAAGCCTTGATAAACCAGATTCTCAACTCCCCACTTTAACACTGGTCCACTCCCACAATGGCCACTCTGCTTAAATTTATCTTCTTTTTATTGAATCTTGTCAAGTTCCAATTATGCGCAATCCAATGTATTCTCAGGAAATGCGGTGTGTAAAATGTGCCGACTGCCCTTGCTCCATTCTTTTAAACTCTCTGGTGAGTCAACACAATCCAATTTCTCAGAATTACGTGCACCTAATAAAGTGGCCACTGGGTGAGTACGCCAGCAATCACCACGGGTTCAATGTGCTTCATTGTTGTCTCCAACTTGTGTTAGAGCCAGTTTGATCCAATTTCAACCAACCTCCTTTGTGTGATTCTGCAGCCATCCCATTATCTCCCCTTGTCCACTGTTTGTGGAAGCACAAGTCTACTGCCATATAGTTTACTCGACAACAGAGGTGATTCATTAAAATGAAGTACATTGAGATCTCCTGCAGTTGTGAAGGGTGTTGGATAAATGTATTTTTCTTCTGTATGTAAAATTGCTTTTATCTAGGCAGTTCAGTAACCCATTGTCATTCAAGTTGCTTCTACTAACTGAGAGAGCTGTCCTCCGCCAGTCTTTCAGTTCAACCAATGGACACAGTATGTTGCCAAAGGCAGGGAGGCTGGGCCACCCATGATGGGTGGATTCTTTTGAGTCAGGAACAATGACCTGTACCGCCAATTATCATGATCTTTACAGTGTCTATAAAAAGTGTTCACCCTTCTTGGAATGTTTTATGTTTTATTGTTTTACAGCATTGAATCACTGTGGATTTAGTTTGCTTTAATGACAGAGATTAACAGAAAAAAAAAACTCATGTCAAAGGGAAAACAGATCTCTACAAAGTGCTCTAAATTAATTACAAATATAAAACACAAAATTATTGATTGTGTAAATATTCACCCATTTTAATATGACATGCCAAATCATCACTGGTGCAGCCAATCGGTTTTAGAAGTCACATAATTAGTTAAATGGAGATCACCTGTGTGCAGTCAAGGTGTTTCTATTGATTGTAGTCAAAATATACCTGTATCTGGAAGGTCCAAATGCTGGTGGGTCAGTATCCTGGCAGAAACAACACCATGAAGGCAAAAGAACACTCCAAGCAACACTGTGAAAAGGTTATTGAAAAGCACAAGTCAGGAGATAGATACAAGAAAATTTCTAAGTCGCTTAATATCCCTTGGAGGACAGTTAAGTCAATCATCAAGAAATGGAAAGAATATGGCATAACTGTAAATCTGACTAGAGCAGGCCGTCCTCAAAAACTGAGTGACTGTGCAAGAAGGGGACTAGCGAGGAAGGCCACCAAGAGACCTATGACAACTCTGGAGGAGCTACAAGCTTCAGTGGCTGAGATGGGAAACTGTGCATACAACAACTGTTGCCCAAGTTCTTCACCAATCACAGCTTTATGGGAGAGTGGCAAGGAGAAAGCCACTGTTGAAAAAAACTCTCATGAAATCTCAGCTGGAGTTTGACAGAAGGCTCGTGAGAGACTCTGAAGTCAGCTGGAAGAGATTTTATGATCTGATTAAACCAAAATTGAGCTTTTAGGCCATCAGTCTAAATGCAATGTTTGGTGTAAGCCGAACGCTGCATATCATCAAAAATACGCCATCCCTGCCATGAAGCATTGTGGTGGCTGCATCATGCTTTGGGGATGCTTCACTGCAGCAGGCCCTGGAAAGCTTGTGAATGTAGGGGGTAAAATAAATGCAGGAAAATACAAGGAAATCCTGGAGGAAAATTTGATGCAGTCTGCAAGAGAACTGTGACCTGGGAGAAGACTAGTTTTCCAGCAAGACAACGAACCTACTCATAAAACCAAAGCTAAACAGGAATAACTTAATTCCTGTGTGTCCGACAGAGTGATCAACAGCACTGGGGCTCCACAGGGGACTGTCTTGTCTCCCTTTCTCTTCACCATTTACACCTCGGACTTCAACTACTGCACAGAGTCTTGTCATCTTCAGAAGTTTTTGGATGACTCTGCCATAGTTGGATGCATCAGCAAGGGAGATGAGGCTGAGTACAGGGCTACGGTAGGAAACTTTGTCACATGGTGTGAGCAGAATTATCTGCAGCTTAATGTGAAAAAGACTAAGGAGCTGGTGGTAGATGTGAGGAGAGCTAAGGTACCGGTGACCCCTGTTTCCATCCAGGGGGTCAGTGTGGACATGGTGGAGGATTACAAATACCTGGGGATACGAATTGACAATAAACTGAACTGGTCAAAGAACACTGAGGCTGTCTACAAGAAGGGTCAGAGCCATCTCTATTTCCTGAGGAGACAGGTCCTTTAACATCTGCTGGACAATGCTGAGGATGTTCTACGAGTCTGTGGTGGCCAGTGCTATTATGTTTGCTGTTGTGTGCTGGGGCAGCAGGCTGAGGGTAGCAGACACCAACAGAATCAACAAACTCATTCGTAAGGCCAGTGATGTTGTGGGGATGGAACTGGACTCTCTGACGGTGCTGTCTGAAAAGAGGATGCTGTCCAAGTTGCATGCCATCTTGGACAATGTCTCCCATCCACTACATAATATACTGGGTGGGCACAGGAGTACATTCAGCCAGAGACTCATTCCACCGAGATGCAACACAGAGCATAGGAAGTCATTCCTGCCTGTGGCCATCAAACTTTACAACTCCTCCCTTGGAGGATCAGACACCCTGAGCCAATAGGTTGGTCCTGGACTTATTTCCTGGCATAATTTACATATTACTATTTAACTATTTATGGTTTTATTACTATTTATTATTTATGGTGCAACTGTAACGAAAACCAATTTCCCCCAGGATCAATAAAGTATGACTATGACTAAACACAACAAAGTTAATGTCCTGGTATGGCCAAATCAGAGTCCAGACCTCAATCCAATTGAAAACTTGTGGCTGGACTTGAAAAGGGCTATTTATTCACGATCCCCGTGCAATCTGACAGAACTTGAGCAGTTTTTAAAAAAGAACGGGGGAAAAATTGCAGTCTCCAGATGTGCAAAGCTGATTGAGACCTGTACACACAGACTCAAGTCTGTAAATACTGCCAAAGGTGCATCTACTAAATTCTGAATTCAAGAGGGTGAGTAATTATGCCATCAATTATTTTGTGTTTAATAGTTGTAATGAAGTTAGACCAAAGTATAGATATTTGTTTTCACTTTGACACGAAAGAAGCTTTTCTGTTGATCATTGTGAGAAAAACCAAATTAAATCTACTATGATTCAATGTTGTAAAACAATAAAATATGAAAACTTCCAAGCCGGGGGGGGGGGGGGGGGGGGGGATTGAATACTTTTTATAGGCAATTGTATATAAAGTCACCAAATTATTGCACAGATTTAAATAAAGACCAATTTCTTTGTTCTTTTATCTTCCCATCTTATCTCCAGAATACTACTATCTTACACACAGAAAGATGCCAGTGAAGCTTCTTCCTGTGCAGTACTGGAAAAGTGGAAATGATGGCCAGTGCACTGGTTGGCGTGGTAACATAGTTCAGTGACTTGTTTGATCCTGTTATTTGCGTAAAGCTTACATGGGTTCCGCCTGGGTGCTCAGATTTCCCCCGATGCCTCAAAGCTTCACAGGCCAGTCAGTCGACTGGCCACTGTAAAATATCTGTAACATCGGCAGATGACGGGAGGTGCATCAGAATCAGGTTCATTATTGCTGACATATGTCCTGAAATTGTTTTGTGGTAACAGTACAGTGCAAGGTATAAAAATTACTGTATTTTACAATAAATATTAAATAGTACAAAAGAGGCTGTCTTCATGGGTTCATGGACCAGTCAGAAATCTGATGGCAGATGGGAAGAAGCTGTTCATAAAACATTGAGTGTGTGCCTTGAGCCTCCTGTACCTTCTCCCTGATGGTAGTACTGAGGAGAGGGCATGTCCCAGAAGGTGAAGATAAGAGAGAGTAACTTGCATGGAAGTTAGTGGGGGACTGGGACTGAAAATTGCTTTGAGAATTGGCATAGACTCAGAGAGTCCAATGACCACCTACTAAGTTGCAAGAAAATAAACATATATATAGTTCCATTGAATCCTTACTGTCCTCTATAGCCTTAGGAACAGAAACAACTGAATTTCAAAAGTAGGTCCTTTGGCAATGTAGAACTCACTTAGTACAGTGGCTGATGATATAGATCTGATAATTCCTTGACCTGGGTTATCCATCAATTGTCCTTGGTGATTATTGACTCTGTCTACTTGGGCTACTCTGCTGCCCCCTGCAGGATAAAACAGAGGCTGCACTTACTGCTGTAAAACATATATATCTTTAATTAATATCTTTAATGAGATGTTGTTCATTAATGCAACAACTAACTGCTTAAAGAGATTAACTTTTATTCTCATTATGGTTTATGATGAGAAATGCAAAGATATTAAATTAAACTACTTGTAAACACATATTTCTTCATCGTTAAAGAATGCCAATTATCCGACAGAACCTTTTTAAACAACCAACAAATATTTTGATTATCAGCAGAGAGAAAATGAGTCACGTGATTTTACTTTCAAATAAAGCACAAACATCTGGATGCGCCAAACATCACATCAATTTTTTTGTCCCAATTTCAGTTAATTGTCCTGTCTGGAAGTGTCTGTGCTCATTTGTACAACAGCTGTCTCGATCCTAAACACACCCTATTTGTATTGCAGTCAGGCACACAGAAGCAAAGTGTGTTTGGAACATCATTCTCCTGGCTGCTGATCTGCTCTACTGTCTCCACCATGCTGTTAATGGAAAGGGACAGTCTTCTGCATGGAACTGAATTTTTTACCTTTAATCCCAATTCCATTCTGTGATGGACTTTTCAGGAGTGTTGGGAGGATCTTACGGGATATAGGCATCCGTTAGTCTCATGAGACCGTGGATTTTCACCTTGGAAGGTTTCCAGGGTGCAGGCCTGGGCAAGGTTGTATGGAAGACCAGCAGTTGCCCATGCTGCAAGTCTCCCCTCTCCGCGCCACTGATGTTGTCCAAGGGAAGGGCATTAGGACCCATACAGCTTGGCACTTACGGGATAAGGTCAAAGTAATAACTTAATATGATGCTCTTACACCCTGTGGACCTGTGAAACAGCAACTGAGCTAAAGCATGCAACCTGCCAACAGCTGCATATAGGCCAGGACTCGACACCAGGCTTGATCCAATCTCAAAGAATCACCAGCGGCCACACTTCATTAGGAGTTTGACTAGATTGGGTACGTCACCAAAGATGCTGTAGCACCTTTTTAGAGATGTTACATGAACAGCTTTCTGACTAGCTGCGCCACTGCCTGGTCTGAAGGCTCGGATGCAGAGGACTGTGTACTCAGCTAGGTCCATCAAGGGCCCAAGCCTCCCCACTGTCCAGGACAGCTTCAAAAGCCAGTGCCTGAAGAATGTGGCACCCTCACCAGGCAAGACATGCCCTCTTCTCATTGCTACCATCAAGGAGGAAGCAGAGGTGCATAAAGATATACGCTCAACATTTTAGAGGCAACTTCCTCCCCACAACTATCAGATTTCTGAGCAGTCCATGAACACCACTTCACTATTCCTGTACTTCAAACTTTTTTTATTGTAACATATAATAATTTTGATTTTGATTCTGATTTGATCTAATAGCAACTGCAAGAAATAGACCGTCAACTCTGTGATGAGTGTTTCTTGCAAATGAGGGTTTTCATTTACATCGGTGCCCAGACCAGAGCCACGTGAGACAGCGAGGCAGAGGCAGAGTACCTTGATCAAAGCTTGCTGAAATGGTCTGCAGGGACGGGGAGACTTACTTGCAGCAAGTTGCTCTGTAAATTCTGTTTCTTCTTTTTATGTTTTACAATTTTAATTTGAAAGATTAAGGAAGCCGGACCTTTTGAGGTTACGTGAAACGTTGTGCTTAGTAGTTGCACCTGTATGAGTGTCCTGGGTAAAAGAAGTATGTAGTTAGACACTCCAGAATTTAAGTGATTTTCAACTGCGAAAAGGAGCTAAAATGGTTTTGCACTATTGATGACAGGCCTCAGCCAATTTCTCATATTCTCTTAATGGGACATGCAAACCCAGGCAAGGGATAATGTGCCAGAGGAAGATTGTGCATGCCAGTGGATACACCGCCTCTGACACTACCCAACCAGATCCACCATAAGATAAGAAGGCCATTGGACAAGGATGACCATGAACTTCTAGTTGTCTATCACTTTAATTCTCCGTTCCACTCCCACTTTGTGTCCTATCTTCTACATAGTTCCAGCAAACCTCAATGTCAATTCAAGGAACAATGCTTTACCTTCTGACTAGGCACTTCTGCAATTTCAGATAATTAGCCTTTCCAGTTTGAGTGAGAACTGACCATCTCTGGTGTAACAGCATCTACTTGCATTATTAATACAGTTTTTTTAATTCTCTCCTCAGACATTATCTGACCTGTTGAATATTTCCAGCATTTTCCGTTTTGTTTCCTGACAGGAACCAGTTGCGGAGGTCTCCTCTGGGAGTGAGAGCCCCAGCACATTGGAGCAATGAAGAAGTGATCTCATGGGGTACATCACATGTTCTTTACACCAAAAATGTGAAGATTATCACAGAAAATGATTAAAAGAGCTAATTATTAAAATAATTAGAACAAGGATTAACTTATTCATCTATTGCGGTCAGAATGGGTACAAACATTCAAGTATATGAATTATCAGCAGGAGTAGGTCACCTGGCCCTTCTAACTTGGTCTGTCATTCACTAAAATCAGTTGATATCCTTTACTTCACACAACACACATAAAAGTTGCTGGTGAATGCAGCAGGCCAGGCAGCATCTCTAGGAAGAGGTGCAGTCGACGTTTCAGGCCGAGACCCTTACTCACTCTTCCTTCAGTTAGTCCTGACGAAGGGTCTGGGCCTGAAACGTCGACTGCACCTCTTCCTAGAGATGCTGCCTGGCCTGCTGCGTTCACCAGCAACTTTTGTGTGTTGCTTGAATTTCCAGCATCTGCAGAATTCCTGTTGTTTGCGTCCTTTACTTCACAGCCTTAATTATCCAGTGGAACCTCTCATTCGCTTGTTTGTCAATCTCTTCCTTAAAAATATTAAAAGACTCAGTTCCACCTCACTTTGAAGAAAAGAATACCAAAAGCTTGAGCCTTTGAGAGAATAAAATTCAATCCATCTATTCTTTATATGTGTGATGTCCTGGTTATAAACTGTGACCTTCGTTCCAGTTTCTTCCACAAGAGGAAACATCCTCTTTACAGTATTTAATGGTTTCAAACAGGGTGACTCTCACTGTCTTAAACCCAAGGAATTCAAGCCTGTTCTCCCACCCATTCTATCCGAGAAAACCTTCTCTGAACTGTTTCCAACAGATTTTGCCTCCTTCCTCGAGTCAGGGGTCAATTGTTGTTCAGAGGGATGAGTAGGGAGCTTGTGAAGTGTCTGGCCTTTTCTGGTTCTGTTTGCCTCATTACATGAAGAATATGGAAGTTTTAGAGAGGTTGGAGAGGTGATTTACCAGGCTGCTGTCTGGATTAGAGAGCATGTCTAATGAGGTTTGGTTGAGCAAGCTAGGGGTTTTCTCTCTGGAGTGATAGAAGATGGTAGGTAACTTGATAAAGGCAAATAAGATGATGAGGTATAGATAGAGTGGACAGCCAGCGTTTACTCCCGCCTCCACCCCCAGGGAAGCAATGGCTAATACAAGAGGAGATACTCTTAAAGTGATTGGAGGAAAGCATGTCAGAGATAGGATTTTTGCACAGGGAGTTGCGTGCATATAATACACTGCCAGAAGCAGTGGCAGAGGCAGACGTGGGAGGAAAGGGTTATATTGATCTTGGAGTAAGTTCAAAGGTTGGCACAACATTGTGGGCCCAAAGGTCTGTATGGTGCTGCAATGTTCCATTTAATAACTGGAATGTGAGGGGTTTACATTGGGAAAATTGAATCTATGTTGCAAAATGCTAATGAATGCCAACAATGCTTGTAAATTTGAGATCTTCACTGAAATCATTGGAGATGAAATCATTTCTTACTGAAGACGAGCCTGGGTGAGCACTGTGAGACCGACTGGCAGAGATGATATAAGAAGCCAGTAGAACTGCAGCCTCACCACTCCAGGTGACCCAGTGTCCCAGCTGAATTTGATATCTGGAGCTGCCTTTGTTTTCACCCCATCTCCCCCTCTCGATCTGCTACAGGTGCTTTTAAGGATCCTTTGAAGAAGGAGTTGAGAGATGCATCTCTACGTGGCAGGCTTGTAAAAATCTGTGAATATGTTCCTGATCAGAGATGTCTGTGTAGGATGTCTCTGAAGACATTCTGGGAGTTGGCTCTTGACCTATGGGCATGTTTTGTCTCCTATCCAATAATCCCATACACAGTCTAGTTGGCCTGTGATTGCCATAAAGGCACCTCTAATAATGGAATACGGTTATCAGTGTTACCTCTGAGGCAACCTGGGATTAATATCCCAGCAACTGAACGCTCCAGTACCACTGTAAATGGTAACACACTGACTGGGCTTTGAAAAACGCAAGAGTAACTAGCAGTAAGTTTTCAAACTACCTAATCGGGCCTCTTAATGTCAATAAATAGCAATGATAAGTGTTCTCGTGGTTAATCCATGACTATTCTATGATAGTTGGAGACTTTACTTAGAAGTTCCAGTGGGTATTGGGAAGGGGAGAAGTAACGATGTCATTAAGTGGGCACCTAACACCATAAGTATATCAGGTATTAACTCGAAAAAACATACAGAGCGAGGAAGTATGATGCAATTTCACCTGGAAATGATCACTAGCGTGACCTACTTATTGTTTCTCGGCCTTTTGGCTAAGATCAAGTGTAGTGTGTACTTTGACTTAATTTTTGACTGATTTATTTAAGAAATGAGGGTGCCTAATAATCCAGTTTCTAAGAAATTGAATTGATGACCAATTAAGATTGGCAAATCTCGTTGTATAGACTCCCAAGGATTTAGCGTGTGATGGCATTCTCAATGGCTTAGGGACAGAAAGGTTGCAAAGAGGTAACCAGTAAAATTTCACACCTCGTAACATTTTCAGCAAGTTTTACATTGTTGACAGTTCATTAATATTTGATGTTCCTATTAGGTCACTGACACGATTCCTACCAAGCTGTGCGAGTGCGCGGCTGCACAGTAACTGAAATGCTCCCGCGAATGTAGCCTTTGGATGCAACTAGAAACCTGAAAGATTTTCTTCTTTGTACTGTATTTCATTATACCCTTCGATTAATGAATAAAATCAAAAGTATGTGGTTTTCAATTTTCATTCTAAATATTCATTTAAGATACCATGCAGTTTTCAGGCCGTGTAAACATTTCTTGGTCAGAATAATGGTTGGTCCGCGCAGCTATGAAAGAATATTAGAGGGATTGTTGGCCACTGATTTCTCACCATACACTGAAGAAGGTTTGTAAGCAACTCCCCGTGGAAGGTGTGTCAATTTCATCCTGCATTTAACAGTTTTTTTGCTTTCAAAGGTGAACTTGGTTTCAGGGTTTAATATCTGTAGGTGCAGGCAGTTTTAGTGCTACAAAGGCAACATTGGAGCCATGGTTAATTCAAAGTAATGAAACTGGATGCACAATTCAAAGATATACCTAAATCCAATAATTTTTACCCAGTTTGCTTGCTACTATGTGTTGGGCACGTGGCCAAGTGGTTAAGGCGTTCGTCTAGTTACCTCAAGGTCGCTAGTTCGAGCCTCAGCTGTGGCAGTGTGCTTGTGACCTTGAGCAAGGCACTTAATCACACATTGCTCTAGTCTGTACGAGGAGCGGCGCCCCACATAGACTTCCAATCTGCGCCTTGTAAGGCATGAAAATGCCTGACGCAGGCCTCTCATGGTCCGAGTCGACGTTCCCTCCCTCCCCTTGCTTGCTACTATGTCTAGGAGATTAATCCTTAATCCATTGTAAACTTGGTGGGTGGTGGTTCTAAAGTTCAAAGTCCAAGCATATTTATTATCAAAGTACATATATATCACCATATATAAACCTGAGATTCATTTTCTTGCAGGCATACTCAATAATCCAGAATAGAATAATAATCATAATAAAATCAATGAAAGACCGTACCACCAGTGCACAAAAGACGAACTGTGCACATACAAAAAGAAAGATAATAATAAATATTGAGAATATGAGATGAAGTGTCCTTGAAAGTGAGCCCATGGTCTAGGGGATCATTTCAGTGATAGGCAAGTGAAATTGACTGAAGTTATCCCCTGAGGATTGAGGGGTAATAACACTTCCTGAACCTATAACTAGTGGAGCTGCATTTTAGAATTCACATTATCAGTGCCTGTAGCACACTCTGCAAGTTAAAGAGTGCAGATTGGAGCTGCCAAATATCGTAGCGTGATATGAGGGAAAACTCAGAAAGCAGCTGTCAGGCACAGAGCTGCTGAACACAAAACCATTGCGGCATAAGAATTTGACATTAATTGCATCGTTTGGCTTTCTGTGAGTGACAGGGGGACAACAGCTTCACAGTGATGCCGTCCCAATTAGCAAACCCTGTAGAAAGCACTGATTTTGTATAGACCAGGAACAATCATAACTTCACTAACAGGTTTCAGCATTATATAAAACTGAAACAATAGAACAAGTGAAGCAACATAAAGGTCCGGTCGGTCATATAATGATTAAGGACAGAAAAATTAATCAAATGCTCAGAGATACCTGTATGTCTACAGTCGCAATTTACAACCACTAAATTCCGATCCTTGAGCAATAACCTTAGTGGGTTGAGCATCAACTGTAGGAGGAAAGTGATAGTCAATAGTTCAGGTTGAAATTCTCAGAATCAGAATCAGGTTTATTATCACCGGCATGAGGCGTGAAATTTGTTAACTTAGCAACAGCAGTTCAATGCAATACATAATATAGAAAATAAATAAATAAATAAATACATCTTATTCAGTGTACTTTATACAGTATGCATATATTGAATAGATTTAAAATTGTGCAAAAAACAGAAATACTATATATTTTAAAAAAGTGAGGTTCTGTCCAAGGGTTCAATGTCCATTTAGGAATTGGATGGCAGAGGGGAAGAAGCTGTTCCTGAATTGCTGAGTGTGTGCCTTCAGGCTTCTGTACATCCTACCTGATGGTAACAGTAAGAAAACGACATGCCCTGGGTGCTGGAGGTCCTTAATAATGGACACTGCCTTTCTGAGACACCGCTACTTGAAGATGTCCTGGGTACTTTGTAGGCTAGTGCCCAAGATGGAGCCGACTAAATTTACAACCCTCTGCAGCTTCTTTCGGTCCTGTGCAGTAGCCCCTCCATACCAGACAGTGATGCAGCCTGTCAGAATGCTCTCCACGGTACAACTATAGAAGTTTTTGAGTGTATTTGTTGACGTACCAAATTGCTTCAAACTCCTAATAAAGTATAGTCGCTGTCTCGCCCTCTTTATAACTGCATCAATATGTTGGGACTAGGTTAGATCCTCAGAGATCTTGACACCCAGGAACTTGAAACTGCTCACTCTTTCTATTGTATTTTGTTCTGTAAAGGCCTGCAAGAGAATGAATCCCAAGGTGGTATATGGTATTGTACATGTAGTTTGATTATAAATTGACTTTGAACTTTGACGACAGACTTATTCAGAATCAGGTTCAATATCACTGGCACATACCATGAAATTTGTTGTTTTGCATCAGAGGTATGATAAAAGAACTATAAATTACAAAAAGAAATATATAAAAAATTAAATGAGTAGTGAAAAAGAGAGCAAAAATATTCAGGTAGTGTACATAGATTCAGTGTCCATTGAAAAATCTGGCAATGGAGAGGAAGAAGCTGTTTCTGAAAAGTAGAGTGTGTGTCTTTAGGCTGTTGTACATCCTCCTTGATGGTAGCAATGAGAGGAGGGCATGTCCTGGGTGATGGGGGTCTCCGATGATGGATTCTGCCTTTTTGAGGCAGCATCTTTTGAAGGTGTCCTCAATGCAGGGGAGGCTAGTGCCCATCATGGAGCTGCCTGAGTTTATAACCTTCTGCAGCTTTTTCTGATTCTGTGCAGTGGTCCCTCCATAACAGATGGTGATGTGACCAGTTAGAATGCTCTGCATGTTACATCTGTAGAAATGTGCAGGAATCTTTGGTGACAAACCAAATCTCCTCAAACTCCTAATGAAATATAGCCACTGTCATGCCTTCTTTGTAATTTCATCGATATGCTGGGCCTGGGATAGATCTAGAGTGATGTTGATATCTAGGAACCTGAAACTGCTCACCCTTTCCACTGCTGATCCCTCGATGAGGACTGGTGGGTGTGTGGCCTCGACATCCCCTTCTTGAAGTCGACAATCCAATCCTGGGTCTTACTGAAGCTGTGTGCAAGTTGTCGTTGTGACACCACACAGCCAGCTGATCTCACACCCTGTATGCTCCTCATCTCCATCTGCATTTCCGCCAACAGTTGTGTCATCGGCAAATACGTAGATGGAGTTTGAGCCACACAGTCGTGAGTGGAGAGGGTGTAGAGCAGTGGTCTGAGCGCGCACCCTTAAGGTTTACCGGTGTTAATTGTCAGTGAGGAGGAGATGTTCTTTCCGACCTGCGCTGGCTGTAGTCTCCCGATGAAGATATTAATGATCTAGTGCAGAGGGAGGTACAGAGGCCTCGGGTTTGGAGTTTGTTGATTAGAACTAAGGGCGTGATTGTGTGGAAAGCTGAGCTGTAGTCAATAAACAGCAGCCTGACGTGGGTATTACTGTTGTTCGGGTGATCCAAGGGTGTGTGGAGAGTCATTGAGGTTGCATCTGCTGTAGGCCTACTGTGGGATAGGCAAACTGCAGTGGGTCCAAATCCGTGCTTAGGCAGGACTTGATGTTGGCCATGGCCAACCTACTTCATCATAATAGACGTTGAGGCAGATCACTCTGCTCTTCTTGGGCACTGGAATGATTGTTGCCCTTTTGAATCTGCAGATAAAAGATCCTGAATTTTCACTGTGTTGGGGTATATCCAATGTTAAGAAGGGAAGCATCTGAAGGTGTATATTCAGATAATATTGATATTTAAGGATGGGATTCTCAGTGCTTGAGGAAGCCAACAGCTAAATGGGATTGGACTTACCAATGAAACCAGTAAATGGCAATTCAGCGTTCTGCTGGTGATCCAAGAGGAGAGAAAAAAGAGAGCTATTCAACCCATTCCAGCCTACTCAAATAACATTATTATGTTCTTTCCATGACTTGCCATTATCCAATCCACCCATCCCCTCATGCTGTCCCAAGCCCCCGTAATCTTGACTTCTGCTGAGATCTCTCATGTGGTGTAATTGCTCCTTGCAATGCCATATCATCCTCCAAGAGGACCACAGCCCTGTGTAGGGTTTGGAGGCTTGTGTGCCTCAATGACCCGGAGAGTTATGTTGGCTGGAGTCAGGGCCTTGTCACCCATGCCAAACAGGTCAAAGGGTAGAGGCCAGGCGAAGAGTGGTCCACCTCTCCTCCAGCTTCGGGAGTTTAGCTCGGGGCTAACAACCCTGTCTGGTCAAAAAAAAATGTTACGGAAACAGCAATGAGGAAAACTTTCATTGTTGCCCTAATTGCCAGTGGCATAGCAGACAGTAACCAACTAACTACCCTTAAGTCATGACCTCTTTTCCTGCTGCAGGATCTCTTCTCTTGCCATTTCTCCCCCAGTATTTACTTTATTTACTCACCATTCCCTGTCCTTCTAATTTCTCCTTTTCTACCTCTTTTTTTTAGGTCTCTGTCACCTTCCACTGCTATCGACTTTAGTCTGTGTAACATTGAACAAATGATCAAACACCCTATTGCTGGGTGGTTGAGGAAAGTTACGATGCTTAATGGAACACTAAAAGCTACTCTGGGGATTACATGATAACTCTAGGACAGTGCTTATAGCACAATTTACCTCAGAAACCATGGACAACTGAAGGAGAGATGGAGACTTCAGAATAATTTATTGGATAATATCTGTCAAGTTAACCGAAAATTATTCTTGTTGAAAATCGGAGGTAGGCTGAGCAATAACTTCAAAGTTAAACCGATAGTGGAGTGCTTAGAAATATATAAATTCAACATAATAACTTTTTGAAATTAACAGCATGATTTGTAACTGAGGAAGATCACATTCGACTGGCTGGAAGCATCTTGGCCACAAACTTGAGCTTGAATTCTCCACAGATTGCAAAAATTACTCCCTGACCCTGTATAACTGACACGAGCAGAAGATGGATCAATAAGCAAGTGACAGAACATGTATTTCTTGAGAGAGACTTGTACAGCAGTTTATCTTGTCAATTGAACTTTTATGTACAGTCGGAATTTTGGAGATGTATGTTGGTTTGCCAGGATGTTGCAGAAAAAGGGGAACCAGGGTAGATAAAAATATACAAACCCATTTTACAGAGACCATTTCATCAGCATTTTTTAGAAAGCAAAAGGAATTTGACAATAGATATTGTAGTTTACTTATCAGACATTTGGCTTATAGAATATTTGTCCAGGAGACCAAATCAGCAATGTTCAAAAAATATATTCTGGAATATTTCTCCTATCTGAGAATCTGATCTTGCAAAGTAATTTGTTATGATCCCTAATGGTTCTTGATCCCTTTAGTCTTTGGGACTGGATTCCATTCTATTGCACAGATTTATCCACCCACCACTTGTCCAGGAGCCATCAGTCTGGCAGCCTGCAGGCCCACAAGAGATTAAGATCTTACTGAGGTCCTGTTGTTACAATCGATAGGTCTTCAACACAGCCAGCAGCTCCAGGCCACTACCACATCTCCGTGGATACAGTACAATCAGCACATTCAGTTCTGATTTCAGGTTTTGAACATTTGAAGTATATTGCATTTGTATAAGAATTTTATCATTTGCTTTTGCAAAATCATGCAATTTCCAACAACGCTGTTTGAGTAGTTTAATTGACACTAGTAACTCTGACTTATTCTTTCTTCTCCTTTTGAATTGTGTAAGATAAGGGAAACAGGTAGGGAAGTTATGGAAACTGATGATTAAAGAAGAGGAAGTACTAGCGCTTTTAAGCAATATGAAAGTGGATAAGTCTCCGGGTCCTGACAGGGTATTCCCTAGGACTTTGAGGGAAGTTGGTGTGGAAATAGCAGGGGCTCTGACAGAAATATTTCAAATGTCATTAGAAACGGGGATGGTGCCAGAGGATTGGCGTATTGCTCATGTTGTTCCATTGTTTAAAAAGGGCTCTAAGAGTAAACCTAGCAATTATCGGCCTGTGACTTTGACGTCAGTGGTGGGTAAATTGATGGAAAGTATTCTTAGAGATGGTATTTATAATTATCTGGATAGACAAGGTCTGATTAGGAACAGTCAACATGGATTTGTGTGTGGAAGGTCATAGTTGACAAATCTTATTGAATTTTTGAAAAGGTTACTAGGAAAGTTGACGAGGGTAAAGCGGTGGATGTTGTCTATATGGACTTCAGTAAGGTTCCACACAGAAGGTTAGTTAGGAAGGTTCAATTGTTAGGTATTAATATTGAAGTAGTAAAATGGATTCAGCAGTGGCTAGATGGGAGACGCCAGAGAGTATTGGTGGATAACTGTATGTCAGATTGGAGGCCGGTGACTAGTGGTGTGCCTCAGGGATCTGTACTGGGTCCAATGTTGCTTGTTATATACATTAATGATCTGGATAACGGGTGGTAAATTGGATAAGTAAGTATGCAGATAATACTAAGATAGGTGGAGTTGTGGATAATGAAGTAGGTTTTCAAAGCTTGCAGAGAGATTTAGGCCAGTTGAAGAGTGGGCTGAAAGATGGAAGATGGAGTTTAATGCTGATAAATGTGAGGTGCTACATTTTGGTAGGACTAATCAAAATAGGACATACATGGTAAATGGTAGGGCATTGAAGAATGCAGTAGAACAGAGGGATCTAGGAATAATGGTGCATAGTTCCCTGAAGGTGGAATCTCATGTGGATAGGGTGGTGAAGAAAGCTTTTGGTATGCTGGCCTTTATAAATCAGAGCATCGAGTATAGGAGTTGGGATGTAATGTTGAAATTGTGCAAGGCATTGGTGAGGCCAAATTTGGAGTATTGTGTACAGTTCTGGTCACCGCATTATAAGAAAGATGTCAACAAATTAGAGAGAGTACAGAGAAGATTTACTAGAATGTTACCTGGGTTTCAGCACCTAAGTTACAGGGAAAGGTTGAACAAGTTGGGTCTTTATTCTTTGGAGTGTAGAAGGTTGAGGGGGGACTTGATAGAGGTGTTTAAAATTATGAAGGGGATAGATAGAGTTGATGTGGATAGGCTTCTTCCATTGAGAGTAGGGGAGATTCAAACAAGAGGACATGAGTTGAGAGTTAGGGAGCAAAAGTTTAGGGGTAACATGAGGGGGATCTTTTTTACTCAGAGAGTGGTAGCTGTGTGGATCGAGCTTCCAGCAGAAGTGGTTGAGGCAGGTACGATGTTGTCATTTAAAGTTAAATTGGACAGCTATATGGACAGGAAAGGAATGGAGGGTTATGGGCTGAGTGCAGGTCGGTGAGACTAGGTGAGAGTAAGAGTTTGGCAAAGACTAGAAGGGCTGAAATAGCCTGTTTCTGCGCTGTAATTGTTATATGGTTATGGTTATATGGTTCTTATCTGCTTAAATCAAAGTCACCCTGCTCTAATTCATTCACTACAAATCATTAGAAGATAAATCTTTTGAGAATCAGCATGTGTTGATTTTCTGATGCAGGCAGATCAATTAATTGAGGGATGAACATTGGCCAAACTACCAAAGTCCCTGGTCTTCAAGTCATGCCTTGGAAATGTTTTGCTCATTTCAAACTAATGACATCTCTGTCAATGCAGCTTTCCCTTGCTGTTGCATAGATGCATGAGTCAGAAGGTAAACTTGAATACAAATATGACTCCTGACGTGCAGAACAATGAAAAAAAAATGTTGCAGATGCTGGAAACCTGAAACAAAATCAGGAAATGCTGGAAGCGCTCAGTAGACCAGGCAGCATCTGTGGAAAGAGAAACAGAGTTAATCCAAAACATGATTATGCGCAAACCAGAAAGATAATTTGTCAGAAATATTGTCAGGGACTTCAATTTGCAATGTTATCTCTGTTTCACTTTCCACAGATACTGCTGATCTGCTGACTGTTTTCAGCATTCCCTGGCTTTGCAAACATGCTCTTTGTTGTTAAAGTTCTCAGTGTGCAGAACAACTATGTTTACAGTAAAGGGGAGCAAAGGAATCCTTCTTCGTTACATTGGGCTATATAAGTATGTACGTATTTGAGCTTTGGTATATGCGTTTGCATCTGTCCAAGGTCTAAGTGCATGTGTGCTTCACTGTTTTCCAGCTAGTAAGCTTGCTTTTATTGTTTGCACAATTTTGTTCCTCTCTCTCTCTGCACACCAAAGAGTCTTATAATGTTTTTAATGGATTCTATTGGGTTTCATTGTTTCATGGCTAACTGCAAGGAGATGAATCTCAAGTTTGTATAAAGTATACATACTAATATAAAAAATGAACCTTGAACTATGTGTGTATGCTTCTCAGTGTATGGGTATTTACAGATTGTGTGGTTTTCCATGTTTCTTTTTCCCCTTTGTATTAGGTTCATCGTTAATTCTAAGTGTTTAAGTTCAGATGTATTTAAGTAGGCCCGTGAATGTCTGTATGAGTTTCCACACATATTTATTCGTGTTGAAGTCTTGGTGTCTGCTTTTCTATGTATTTGTTGTTTGCTGGTGAGGGGCCTTAATTGCTCAAACTGTGCGAACCTTTTATCTGGATTATGTAACAGTGAAGCTATTTAGTGGCATTTGGCACAAAGCTCTCAAAGGCCTTCATCATCAGTCAGAAAACAAATTTATAGCCCACACAGCTATTAAACTTCACACCTTGTTATCTTTCACTAAATTGATCCCTGAAGGGTTCAGAATTACGGCAAAGAGACTTTTAATCAAAAATCATTAGCTGAAGATGTTCAGGTGTCATTCTGAGCACAGCAGTAACAAAATACTAATCTCTGTGGCCTGTAAAGAGACCTAAATCATTTGCCTCTTTTGTGCCTAATTCAGCTTTCCCCACATTCTCCCTTGGCAGTGTTCTTTCATTAGCCGTGAATCACACGTCAAATCAGGAGGGGAGATTTAGCCAAAGACTTCTAAAATTTTGAAGGCATTTGATAGAATAAGTAGGACAAAATATTTTGTTTAGATAGAAGGTGAGTTATTATCAGAAAAGAACAAAGGTAAAAGAATTGGAGAGATCACAAACAAGAGAAAATAGCTGGGGGCTTCACTGAAAAATGATAACCCAGCAAACGTCATGTGACAGGCAGATTCCAAATTGTTAGGATTTCCAAATAGTCAAGTGGGAGATGATCAAGGTGTTACCGTATCAGTAAAAGAGTCTCCTTGCCACCCCCCTCACCTGTTAAATCCACTCCTGATCATTTTTTCTTCAGTCCTGAAGGGTCTTGGCCCAAAACCTCGACTGTACTTTTTTCAATAGATGCTACCTGGCCCACTGAGTTCCTCCAGCAATTTGTGTGTGCGCTGTGCAGTTCCTCATTTTTTAATTTATCTATTAAGGTACAGCGTGGAATTCACCCTTTGAGCAGCTTTGCCCAGCAATTCCCCACTTTAATCTGAGCCTAATCATGGGCAACTTACAATGACCAATTAGCCTACCAATCAGTATGGCTTTGGACTGTGGGAGGAAACCGGAGCACCGGGAGGAAACCCACAAGGTCACAGGGAGAACGTACAAACTCCTTACAGGGCATGGTGGGAATTGAACCCGAGTCGCTGGTACTGTAAAGCGTTGTGATAGCCACTACGCCACTGTGCCACCCCAAAAGGAGAAGACCTAGGGACAGGAACATGGAGAAGACCTTGCCAAAGTCCAATGCCTAGGCTTTCATATGGATGCTGGAGGATAGTGTCAGAGGGGATGTTGAAATGTGCTTAGGCAATCACAATAAGCAGATCTGTGCTGTGATAAATGCCGAATTATAAAATTGTTGCACCTGGTGAGGAAAAAAAGTTCCTTGCTTTTTTTCCTGAGGAAATATAGGTGATCTATTTAATTCGCAGTTGAGATCTTTGGGAGCTTGTGGTGTGGTGACAGATGTGATATCCTCAGCAATACATCTGTCACTGTAACTGATATGGAGAAAACTAGAGTCAACTGAATCTAAGGTTTGCAAGTATCACAATGAATGATCAGCATAAAATGCTGAGGGAGGCTGTAGGCTCTGCCACCAGAGAAACCAGTCCCCTTTCATGTCCTCTAACAATCTCTTTCAAAATCTGGTATGTTTCATATAACCATATAACAATTACAGCACAGAGACAGGCCATCTCGGCCCTTCTAGTCCATGCCGAACACTTACGCTCACCTAGTCCCACCGACCTGCACTCAGCCCATAACCCTCCATTCCTTTCCTGTCCATATAGCTGTCCAATTTAACTTTAAATGACAACATCGAACCTGCCTCAACCACTTCTGCAGGAAGCTCGTTCCATACAGCTACCACTCTCTGAGTAAAGAAGTTCCCCCTCATGTTACCCCTAAACTTTTGCTCCCTAACTCTCAACTCATGTCCTCTTGTTTGTATCTCCCCTACTCTCAATGGAAAAAGCCTATCCACGTCATCTCTCTCTATCCCCCTCATAATTTTAGATACCTCTATCAAGTCCCCCCTCAACCTTCTATGCTCCAAAGAATAAAGACTCAACTTGTTCAACATTCTCTGTAACTTAGGTGATGAAACCCAGGTAACATTCTAGTAAATCTTCTCTGTACTCTTTCTATTTTGTTGACATCTTTCCTATAATTCGGTAACCAGAATTGTACACAATACTCCAAATTTGGCCTTACCAATGCCTTGTACAATTTCAACATTACATCCCAACTGCTATACTCAATGCTCTGATTTATAAAGGCCAGCATACCAAAAGCTTTCTTCACCACCCTATCCACATGAGATTCCACCTTCAGGGAACTATGCACCATTATTCCTTGATCCCTCTGTTCTACTGCATTCTTCAATGCCATACCATTTACCATGTATATCCTATTTTGATTAGTCCTACCAAAGTGTAGCACCTCACATTTATCAGCATTAAACTCCATCTGCCATCTTTCAGCCCACTTTTCTAACTGGCCTAAACCTCTCTGCAAGCTTTGAAAACCTACTTCATTATCCACAACACCACCTATCTTAGTATCATCTGCATACTTACTCATCCAATTTATCACCCCATCATCCAGATAATTAATGTATATGACAAACAACATTGGACCCAGTACAGATCCCTGAGGCACACCACCAGTCAGCGGCCTCCAACCTGACAAACAGTTACCCACCACTACTCTCTGGCATCTCCCATCCAGCCACTGCTGAATCCATTTTACTACTTCAATATTAATACCTAACAATTGAACCTTCCTAACTAACCTTCCGTGTGGAACCTTGTCAAAGGCCTTACTGAAGTCCATATAGACAACATCCGCCGCTTTACCCTAGTCAACTTACCTACTTACCTGTTCTAAAAATTCAATAAGATTAGCCAAACATGACCTTCCATGCACAAATCCATGTTGACTGTTCCTAATCAGACCTTGTCTATCCAGATAATTATATATACCATCTCTAAGAACACTTTTCATCAATTTACCCACCGCTGACATCAAACTCACAGGCCGATAATTGCTAGGTATACTCTGAGAACCCTTTTTAAACAATGGAACAACATGAACAATAGACCAATCCTCCGGCACCATCCCCGTTTCTAATGACATTTGAAATACTTCTGTCAGAGCCCCACTAACTTCCCTCAAGGTCCTAGGGAATATACTGTCAGGACCCGGAAACTTATCCACTTTTATATTCCTTAAAAGCACCAGTACTTCCTCTTCTTTAATCATCATAGTTTCCATAACTACCCTACTTGTTTCCCTTACCTTACACAATTCAGTATCCTTCTGCTTAGTGATAGCGAAAAAAAGAAATTGTTCAAAATCTCCCCCATCTCATTTGGCTCCGCACATAGCTGTCGACTCTAATTCTCTAAAGGACCAATTTTATCCCTCACTATCCTTTTGCTATTAATATAACTGTAGAAACCCCTTGGATTTATTTTCACCTTACTTGCCAAAGCAACCTCGTATATTTTAGCTTTCCTAATTTCTTTCTTAAGATTCTTTCTACATTCTTTATATTCCTGGAGCACCTCATTTACTCCATGCTGCCTATACTCTCTCTTTTTCCGAACCAAGTTTCCAATATCCCTTGAAAACCATGGCTCTTTCAAACTTTTAACCTTTCCTTTCAACCTAAGCTTCTGTACCCTCAAAATTTCACCTTTAAATGACCTCCATTTCTCTATTACATCCTTCCCATAAAACAAATTATCCCAACCCACTCCTTCTAAATCTTTTCGCATCTCTTCAAAGTTAGCCTTTCTCCGATCAAAAATCTCAGCCCTGAGTCCAGACCTATCCTTCTCCATAATTATATTGTTATATTGAAACTAATGACATTGTGATCACTGGACCCGAAGTGCTCCCCAACACATACCTCTGTCACCTGACCTAACTCATTCCCTAACAGGAGATCCAACACTGCCCCTTCTCTAGTTGGTACCTCTATGTATTGCTGCAAAAAACTATCCTGCACACATTTTACAAACTCCAAACCATCCAGCCCTTTTACAGAAAGGGTTTCCTAGTCTATGTGTGGAAAATTAAAATCTCCCACAATCACAACCTTGTGATTACTACAAATATCTGCTATCTCCTTACAAATTTGCTCTCCAATTCTTGCTCCCCATTAGGTGGTCTATAATACACCCCTATAAGTGTTACTACACCTTTCCCATTCCTCAATCCCAAATAGCCTCCCTAGACGAACCCTCTAATCCTGCCAGAGCACCGCTGTAATATTTTCTCTGATGTGCAATATAACACCTCCCCCTCTTGTCCCTCCGACACCCGAAACAACGAAATCCAGGAATATTTAGTTGCCAATCACACCCCTCCTGCAATCATGTTTCACTAATAGCTACCACATCATACTTCCAGGTATCAATCCATGCTGTAAGCTCATCCACCTTTCTTATAATGCTCCTAGCATTAAAATAAATGCATTTAAGAAATTCCACCTCTTACTCTCTGTTTATCACTAACGGTGCAAACAACTTTACTGTTTTCTTTTTCTTCCTTCTCCCCTACATCTGTTCCTACACTCTGGTTCCCCTCCCCCTTTGTATCTAGTTTAAATCCACAGGATCCTCTCTAGCAAACCTACCTGTAAGAATATTTGTCCCCCCCCAGTTTAGATGTAAACCGTCCCCTCGGAACAGGTCCCACCTTCCCTGGAAAACTGCCCAATTATCTATCAATCTGAAGCCCTCCGTCCTGCACCATGTCTTCAGCCATGTGTTGATCTGCGCTACCTTACTATTTCTAAACCCACCTGCACGTGGCACTGGTAGCAATCCTGAGATTGCTATCCTGGAGGTCCTGTCCTTTAACTTGGTGCCTAACTCCCTAAACTCACTTTTCAGGACCTCCTCACTCTTCCTACCCACGTCATTGCTCCCTACGTGGACCACGACATCCGGCTGCTCACCCTCCCTCTTAAGAATACTGAGAACTCGATCCGAGATATCATGGACCTTGGCACCAGGGAGGCAACAGACCATCCAGGATTCTGGATCTCTTCCACAGAACCTCTTATCTGTCCCCCTAACTATCGAATCCCCTGTCACTACTGCTCTACTCTTTTCCCTCCTTCCTTTCTGAGCTGAGGGTCCAGTCTCGGTGCCAGAGACGCAACCACTGCAACTTGTCCCTGGTAGATCGTCCCCATCAACAGTATCCAAAATGATATACTTATCATTGGTGGGAATGGCCACAGGGGTGCTCTGCTCATTCTGTCTATTCCCCTTCCCTCTCCTGACAGTCACCCTGCTACCTGTCTCCTGACTCTTAGGGGTGACTACCTCTCCATAATTCCTGTTTATTTCTGCCTCTGCCTTCCGAATGATCTGAAGTTCATCCAGCTCCAGCTCCAGTTCCAGTTCCCTAACTCGGTTTGTCGGGAGCTGCAGCTGGATGCACCTTTTACAGGTGTAGTCATCAGAGACAATTGTGCTCGTCCTGACTTCCCACGTACTGCAAACAGAGCACTCAACTGCCCTAACTGCTGCCTCCATTACCTACTCTTAAGGTAATTAAATTAATTAAAGGAACTTACCTGGCCTTACCTCACTTGGAGTGAAGCTCGCCCTTCAGCCTCTGCTCGCCAAAGCCTCTTGAGCCAAAGCCTTTCTACTCTGTCTCCCTCTACTCCGTAACCCACTCCATTAATCTGCTTGCTTTTAAACACTCCCGCTGCCTCATGGTCCGAGTTTCACGTGCTTGCGCAGTCGTGCCCCATTCAACTGCCAAAGAAATGAGAGCATTGTTCATTCTTCTCAACTCCAGTGAGTAGAAACCAACTTCAGCCAATCTCAAGTTATAGAATGATCGTCCCCCTCAGCCGAGGAAGCCTTTGATGCTGCAGTTAGCAATTTGCTCCTTGCATCTCACCATACTTGTGAAGATGACAATAAACTCAACTTGGCTTGACCTGACTTGCAAGATATATCTTTTCTTAGCTCTGAAGAGGTACAGAGTCTAGAATATTCTAGATATAGTTTAGCATGATCTCCTTACTGTTTTACAGTTTTTCTAAAGTCCCTCCTGTAAGGGTCAAAATTGCACCATTACCTGTTTCAACACCAGGACTTTTAAACTATCTGCTTTGATCTGTTGTCTCCTCTTTCAATCTAAAAAGTTATTAAATTCGGGTATAATTTTAGTATCACAGTATCCTCGCATGCTTTTCAATCTTGATAAGGTCCTTTATGCTTTGTCAGTATTTGGCTAAATTTTTATTTATTGAGATACAGTATGGAATAGGCCCTTCCTGCCCTTTGAGCCACGCTGCCTAGCAATCCCCCAATTTAATTCTAGCCTGATCATGGGACAATTTACAATGACCGACTAAATTATCAACCAGAACGTCTTTGGAGCGGGAGGAATCAGGCACACCCAGCGGAAACCCACGCGGTCGCGGGGAGAATGCACAATCACCTTACAGGCAGCATTGGGAATTGATCCCGGGTCGCTGGTACTGTAAAGCACTGTATTAACCATTGCACTACTGTGCCACCCCAAAACACTGAAAGCAGTTTTAATTTTCTGTCTGTGTGTTAATCCTGTCTGTTCTTTCTTCCCAAGTATCTCCATTGATGTAATTTATTCCTTCAGAATGATAGGGTCCAAGCCTTGCCAACGACTGGACTAATCTGCATTCAGAGCAAACACAAACATAAAAAAAACTATGAAATGGATGGGGGATGAATTTTGAGATGCAAATTTCATCTTCTTTATAACACAACTTCAAGCACTGTATCGATATTGCAAAGATCCCTTCAAATGAATTTCATTATTTACTAATTCTTGGATGATCTGGTCTTCGGAATTGTTATCAAGTCAAACAGGGGGCGGATGGAGAAGGTACTTGCTAAAGAGTTGATGGGCAGTCATTCAGCTTGTCACTGGTATGGGCGGAGCCACTTTTTAAAGAGCTATTGATCACCAGCAGTGTTCCTGAATCCCTGGAGGCAATTAATCATTTCATCAGATCTGTATTCCTAACGCATCCGGCGAACATGTCATCTGTAATCAAGTGCAATTCTTGACTCCTACACAGACTTTTCACAGCTCGCTACAAAATAATTCAATTATATTTGTATTTCAATTGAACAATTCCTTATCTGCGAATTAATACACCATGTTCTTATCTGAAGCAACAAATTGTGCACTGCCTGATTCCTCTAACGTTTGATATTACTGGCCTGGGGAGAATTTGCTTTATCTGAATACGTGCAGACAGGTCCTAGACACAGCATTTTTCATTCAAAATGGTAACAACTGCATGACAAGCGTGGAACAGTTTGCTGTCTAAACCCTAGTGTCTTTTTAATGACTGGTTGCAATTAAATCACATTCTGAGTTGCATTTTTAAACAGAGTAAACCACAAATGGGAAATCAGGTCCCAGAATTCAGAAACAAATTTGGCAGGTGGCTGCTTGCCGCTTCCCCTGCTGAATTGCTATTTCATTTATTTGGTTCTCTGGAACCGGGCTGCCTGTTGTTAGATTGGGCAACTGTAGATGTTTGACTGCTGTCATTTATCATTTTGTGACCCTGTGGAGTGAGAGTCAGTAGGCTGTTCTGCCTTGGGACGTGATATAGCACTGGCTGTGTAGGATAATCCGCTTCAGATCCCTTGAAGTTAAGAAAGAGAATTTCAGGAGTGTTGGAGCAAGTGACTGAGGTTTGTACTCTGATACATTCTTGGTTATTGGTAAGTTCTATAAATAGATCCAGCACACTCTATGGTTCAGACGTACCTTAATCTATTTGATTTTGTAGGTGGATGGACATCTCAGAATAGAAGATGTCATACGAGCAACACAAGAGATTGCAGAAGCTGGAATCTGGAGCAACAACCAATCTGCCGGAAGAACTCGCAGGTCAAGCAGCACCTGTGGTAAATAGAAGAAACCCTGAATCAGAACTCTACACTGGTTACTGGGATATAGAACGCAGAAAAGTGCAGGTCCTTTGACCCATGATGTTGTGCTGGCCATTTAACTTACTCTAAAATCAGTCTAACCCTTCCCTGTCACATAACCCTCAATTTTTCTTTCATCCATGTGCCTAAATAAGAGTCTCAAAAATGTCTCTAATCAATCTGCCTCTACCACCAACACCGGGAGCATGTTCTATGCACCCACCACTTTCTGTGTAAAAGTACGTTACTCTGACAACTCCCCTATACTTTCTGCTAATTATCTTATTATTATACCCTCTCATGTCAGCCTTTCTGTCCTGGACAACTACCCATGCCTCTCACCTGGAGGGTCTCTGCATAATGCTTCACCCTTTGCTAAGCTGAATGAAATTTCAAGCTTACATTTGTCAGCTTGAGCTCAGTTGGTTAAATACTTTCCTTTGGGCTAGGAGGTTGTGCAGTGAAGTCACACACAAACATATGGCTGACACTAACACTTAAGTGTAGTGCACAGGAATTGCTTCTGCACTGTTGGAAACGCTGCTATTCCTATGAGATGTTCAACTGGGGCTCTGTCATTCCTGATAGATGAGCATAAAGAAACCACTCTCTGATTATTTCAAACAAGGGCAAAGGAGTTTCCTTTAGCGGCATGTCCATTACTGATTCCTCAACCAACGTCACTAAATAAATTGCTCATTGTCAAGTTGTTACTTGTGAGAGCTTACAAAGCACACAGTGGGTTTTCCACACTTTCACTTTTTAGATGATTTTACACTTTAGCTATTAAGTACTACAGGTGAGGCTGCAAAGGGTGTGCAGTCACAAAAATGCAAATCATTCCTTTCTTTAATGAAATAACAAGATATTTTACTTCTATTGTTTTGTTAAGCCATGTGGAAGAGTGAAATGAGCTTTGTAATACTCATTTTTAAATGTAAAGTAATAAACATGCCATTTGATTTTCGCACTTACTGTATGGAAGTGCACTGTTCCCTTGATCTTTGATTTTAAGCTTTTCTTGGAAACTGATGGGATCTTCCTTTGAAGAAAAAGATCTGGCTATTTCATTCCTGGGCTTGAGTGAGGAGCCATTTGTGGCTTTCCTGTAGGGTTATCTCCTTGAGAAGGGAACCCCAAAGATCTGTGCAACCCTGTGGGGACTGAAAGAAGTGTAGTGCTCTGGCGGTTTAGAAACCGATTACCAATTCTACTTCTCCATCTTGCCGCTCCCACCCACAGCTATACCCCTCTTGTTGTCTGTCATTTCATTCTAGCCTTCTGGCCAGATTCTCATGCCAAGCGGAGGAAATCAGGCAACCAAAGGACCACATTTGGCCCTTGCCACCAATACTCATTTTGTTAAACTCAAGGTTGAAGATCTTCAACTATAATGAACCCAATTTCATGCCACATTAATTAGTTATATATTTGCTTTAAAATAATCACAAGAGTACAATGATTCCTAGTATAAATCCTCTCAAAATCCATTGCGACTGCTGTATAACCTCAACTACAATCAAGCACACAACACCATTTGGAAATGATCTCTGCTTTTGCTGCTGGCTGGTGAAGCCTCTTAGTGGTTGCCTGTTACAAAGTAGCACCTAAATGCAGACTGCCTTTTAGGCAGATAAACTTACCAGAATTACAATCCAACCTCAAATGAAATCTTTGAGTTTGAGATGCACTTAGAATTGCCTGAGACTGAGCAGTTGTTATATTGATCGAATTATCTGCCTTATGACAATAGCAAACATTTTTTTTCTGTGTGTAGTAGGTCTGGGTTGCTTAACTACTTGCTATGTGTTTTTGCCATACAGATGTCATGTTCATTCTAGTAAAGAATGGAAACTTGTCAGTCTATGATTAACTTGTCCAGCAGAAAAATGAAACTTTCATGTGTTTTTAAAGATTTTGTGTGTGTGTGTGTGTGTGTGTGTGTGTGTGTATGTATAACTGCAAACATTTACAACATTTCTCTTTTTCCCCTTGTTGCCTGACCAACTGAGTAATTCCAGCACCTTCACTTTATATTCTGGACAGTATTTCGAGTCTCCACATGTACAATTTCCAAAAAGAATCACTGTGCAGTGACTTACTGAAAGTCTGACATGATTTTATCTATACTTAAGCAGTGGAAGAAAGATAAATAAGAAAGATTCAAGATTAATTTATTATCAAAGAATGTATAAATTATACAACCTTGAGATTTGCTTGCTCACAGCTAGCCACAAAACAAGAAACTTGAAAGAACCCAAATTAAAGAAAAGAAATAAAAATAAAAGGCCAACACTCAATGTACAAGAAAAAAAATACAAATCATTCCAACAATTGAAGCGAACAACAGCATTCCGAACCAAAATGAGTCCTCAGATCCAAATCCAGGAGGGGCCTGGAATAGGCCCAAAGCCTTGCTTATCGGTACATCATAGTAGCGGTCACGGAGCACAGCAGCCGGGGCAGTCTTCGTAGCCTCAGCGTCATGAAAATGACCATCATGGAGAACGAGCGAAATCAGCTCTTGTCCCAACCGACAGCCTATCCTGTCAGTCTATCTGGGCTAGTGTTTAAATTGACCAAACAATGGAACAGCAAAAGGCTCCAGTGCCCTGGAGAGAGGAGTGAAGATCACGGAGAGCAAGTGAAATCGGCTCTCGCCTCCAGTCTGGGCTGGCATTTAAATTGTCTAAACAGAGTATCATACCCTGCACTGGGACCCAGGCCCCACTGCTGCAAAAGGCTCTTCACACTGGGACTCAGGCCCCACTGCTGCAAAAGGCTCTTCACACTAGGACTCAGGCTCCGCTGCTGCGAAAGGCTCCAGGCCTAGACCATGCTGTCCAACAATTCACTCCGGGCCCCGATTTCATCGCCCAGCCACAAAGCCACTCTCAAACTTTCAAGCTCTTCAGATCAGCTCAGCGCACAGAGCAATCCAACCTGATTCCCAAGCCACTTGAATGAGCACCAGCTCTTCTCTGCCTGGGCCTCAACTGCTCTTTTTGATACCCAGAGTGATCCAACCAATGGAAAGTTGATGTTCCTTGACTCATTTTCCCCAAACATTCCTAACTCTGCAGCACTAGTCATCCTCATGTGAATTGGCATCATTCGAGAAACCAAATCTATCTCCCACATACTGTAACAGGCCAGTCTTAAAGAGACAATCACAAGGTTTTGACATGTATATAGCTCGATGTCGGTGGGGTTTTTCTGACTCTTTTGATCATATTGCTTACCATGTGGTGACTGCCATTTTATTGAACGATTTCTTTTATTCTTATTAATTCACTGGAGTATTTTCCCACACCTGCTCTGCTACTGATTAAGTAGTTTAATCCACCATTGATCCACACATCAGGCACTGGACCTCACACCTGAGATCCCACAGCAAACAGCTATGCACAGTTTCAAAAGATGGCATCCCACTTCTCTCAGTAAGGATGAGATTAAACCTCACCTGTTAGTGGGAAACTAAAACAGTTGGTTTCTTTGATCTTTCGATGAATCAGAAGGCAGCAGCTTGGCTGTCAACATTAATCAAATTATTTGTCCTCTGAGGGCCATTTGATATGGAATCTCCAGCTCTGACTCCTCAGTCAAAGGCATGATTTCAATTTCCAGCTAGTGTTTGAAGTAGGACAACGAACAGATGAATCTTTTACGCATTAAATGACCTAAGCATCATGAGACAACTGTGCTAAAGCAAATTTCAAATTAGAGACTGCTTTAAAGTATTGACATGGTATGTAAAAACAAGGCCAACAAACTGATTCTTAGACTTTACATCAAAAAAGACCATCTGGTAGATTTCATAAGACAGTTTTTTGATTTATACTGCTCATATAATGTAATGAACCTGGCAGTGGTTCTGCGCAAGTAAACATCTTCTGTCTATAAGGTATTCTATGCAAATATGTGAGATAGAACAATAAGAATTCTGGATTGCCTCATTCTGCTTTGGAAGAAGCCCTTATGGTACAGAAAAAGACTTTTGCAATTTGCATTGTTACATTTTGTAACTTCAAAACATTAAACTAATTCAAATGAAGGCACAAGAGTCCAGGAATGTTGGTCTAACTTCGTGTTTATCTTAAGCAAGGCATGCACATATCACGTGGGAGTGTGATAACATATGCAATTCACATGTAAGCCATAATGAATTATTTAAATGAACAAGAATGCTTAATCAACCAATATATACAAGATCACTCAAACATTACTTAAATATTAAATACACAATACTCCTCCACCCTCCTGCTTAGCTATTAACTTCAACTCAATAAGGGACTCATCTCAAATATATACACTATATATTATATAATCTATTATATAAAGACATCCACAGCATAGTGAATTTTAAATTGGCCCGTTCAGGCCTGAAGATTTTATCACTGTGGAGTATTTCATACTCCTGTGGGATAATGTCTTTCCTGATCTGGGGGAAGACTCTCCTCGGCAGGTGAGACTCGTGGCTGTGAAAACAATCTCAGGTTCTGGGGTGTCCTCCAGCCGGCTGTAGGAGCTGACTCTGAGACTGCAGGAAGTGATTCTGACAGTGGCAATGACATTTCTTCTTCTTCCTTTGGCTTCTTCTAGTTTGTGCATCTAGATCTTGGGAAGGTGCACTTAGTTCACTGGAGTATTCTTGTATTAATCCTCTATCGCTCCCTTTATTATCTGATCTCTCCTCTTGGTTTCCTCATTCACAAAATCATCTGACAAATCCTTTGCATCACACATGCATCTTTGTATCTCCTGTTACGTACCCCGTAACTGGGTTGCCAAACCAGCAGAAATGGATCACTCAGTTGGAGTCTGGATTACTAGAACTAAGAAAGTTTTATTAAAGAAACAAGCAACACAGTACTCTAATCAAAAAGGATAATAAATGCAACAGTTCAGCAATGATAAACACACATGTACACAGAATTAAGATAACAAGATTAATCAAGCTCTATCGTTGTCTAGGGGTAAATGACCAGTTTCAAAGTGACACAAAGTCCAGTTCAATTTAGTTCAGTTCGCAGTAATCGTTGCCATGGCGATGGACAGTGGGGGGGGGGAGAGGAGAGAGAGCAAAACGAATGAATATTCAACACAGCTTCCACACACAGACCTTCACAGTCAGCTGTCGGGCGAGCCCTTTGTGATGTCATCCGAGGTCACCGACTGTGACCCCTCCGTTTCCAGATACGATCATTTCCCTGCGCTGAACCTGGCACCCAGGCAAGGGTGGACACACACCAGGTTCCTGCCGATCGTGCCTTTCCACCCTGTGCGTTTATGGCTTGATCCCGCGATCAGCCGTCCAAAAGCTTCCCACCGACTTGTGAGAGGCGCACCGCTTCCAGAGTCTTGTTACCTCGGGTGTCGTGTGTGTCGCCTTAGCGAACCTGTCCCTTTTTATCCCCCTGCTGGGGTATCGCCTGTCCATCACTTCAAACAGTTCAGGGTTCAAAGGGGGAGCCGCTCTAGACAGCTCTCCTTCCCCTTCATTACACATCTCCAAATGCTGCTCCATTGTTTTCCTTATCTCTCTCTCTCTCCTGAAGACAGGTGGCAGACCAACTGCTGATCACACAGGGCAGCTAACATCTTATCTATGTGTATTCTTGTCACACTCCATTGACTCCTTTCTTTTTGGCCTTCCATTCATCCAGCTGGGCTTTGGTCTTTGCATCTACTTTTACAAGCAGCTTTTTGTCTCCCACTTGAAGTTCATGCAACAATCTTAATATATGCAGAGTAGATTCTCGTTCTTTATACTCACAAAAGGCAAATGCTTGCAGCTTTCCTGAAGCTCCTTGAACTCTCTTCTAGTTTAAAATCAAGCCACAATTCACAAGTAACTGCCTGATTAACGTATCAGGAGCTTTCTCACATATATTGCCTGTGAAAACTGTTGTAGTCAGATCACTGCTTTCGTCACTTTCATGATTTCTCTGAGCAGCATGGTCCTTCCTTGGTCCAATATGCTTTCCAACCAGAGGTACAGAGGTTGGCACCAATCTTCTATGTGGTGGTGTGCTGGGGCAATGGCATCAACACAGGTGATACCAACAGACTCAATGAACTGATTAGAAAGGCTGGCTCTGTTATAGGAGTCATACTGGACAAACTGGAGGCTGTGGTAGAACAAAGGACCTGCCGAAAAATCCTGGCAATTCTGGACAATGTTTCTCACTCTCTGCATGCCACCTTGGCTGACCAGAGGAGCACTTTCAGTAATAGACTAAGCCAACTGCACTGCTCCAAAGAACGCCATACGAGGTTGTTCTTACTCTCCGCCGTCGGGCTTTAAAATGAGTAAAATTGTAGCCAGGGAAGTGATGACTCCCTCCTGTTAGATTATTCTTAACCTCTGTTTAACAGAGATCTGTTTAAGCTCTGTTTACCACACCCTGCTATTGTGGATTCTATGTGCAATACTGCCTTCACTTTTCATCTGGAAGGTGTGAATGTGCACCTGTTACTGTATAATATTACGGCAATTCTTGCACTACCATCTTATCAGTGTGAACTTGGAACTATTGTAAATATTGTAATCTTTGACTTGTAAATCTTATTTTTAAGGTAGCAGTTTTTTTATTCTTTCTTATTTTTCTTCTAATCCTCGTAAATCTGTGCACTTGTAATGCTACTGTGACACAATAATTTCCTTGGGGATCAATAAAGTATCAATTATCTACCTATTGGGCAACATTTCATGGTGTTCGTCATGGAGACAGTTGTGGTGTCATCCAGTTACTTTTCTTAATTCACTTTCAGCTGTCTTCATTGCAGGGAATGTGGCATGCAAATATTGGCTAAATCTCCAATCAAATTGTAGTTGTCTCAGCCAATCACAATGATGACCCTCCTGTTTTTTTTAACCACATACAAGCTCAATGTGGCTTGTTGGTCACTGTATTTCACTGTCACGAATGTCATTCCCACAGGAGTTATCTTTTTCTCTAGCATTAAGTTCTTAGTTGGATATCTGTATATTATCTTTGAAATGCCTCTCAAACTCATTTTGTGGATTGACTGAACGGCCAAACCAGTGTCTAATTCAATTTTGATTAATTTGCCATTCACTTCTGGGATGTGCGTGTGTGTGTGTATGTGTATATATATATATACACACACACATACATACATACATACACACACACACACACACACACATACATACATACATACATACACACACACACACACACACACATACATACATACATACACACACACACACACACACATACATACATACATACATACACACACACACACATACATGCATATACATATATATATATATATATCCCCTTTATTCTGGGGGGCTCTGGAAATGTGCCTCACCAGCCCTTCGCTAACAGCCACTGGCCTCCGGGGCAAAAAAACCAGATAACCCACCTTTCTTAGGCTCCACCCATCTAGGGTGTGTACGACTTTGGTCCTGCCAAACCTGTGAAGTCTCGTCCACCCAAATCCTGGCTTGTGTGAATCCTGTGTTACTTATTGCCTCCCTGCAATTGCCCATTGCAAGAAATAACTGATCATACACTGCATACAATTATAAAGGAAGTATATTTATGAACATTAACTTAATCAAAGATTTATTAAAGAAAAGAAAGAAAAGAAAAGGGCCCATTATAATTAAACAGTCAAAAGTGCATATAAGCTGGAGCTCATCTTGAAGTTGTCTCTAACTCATACGCTGGACCCTCGGTCTGCATGAAAGCACACACCTTGCGAACGTCGCTCAAAATCCATCTCGAACAAACAGGCTCTCCCACAGGAGTATTGGTCCTTCCTCTTTGAAGCCATTCATCTGCACAAAGCACCTTGTGCAACAGGGACGGCGTCCTCAGCCACCTTCCCTCCTGTCTTCTCCCAGCACCTGCCTAAAAGACCTCGACCCACACCAGTGTCCCTCAGAAAACCACTTCACCCAGCGTCCTCTAGAACCTTCTCCCAATTCCATCATCCTGACTGGCTGACACCACATCCCTAAGTTGAACAACAAAACCCCTTAACTCAGCTCAAACCCAAACAGGCTGAAAGCAGAACTGCTTAAAATGAAATGCTTACAGCAGTGCAGTAAAAATCTGAACCAGGGCATTACACACATATATATGTATGAAATCTGTAGAATGTGTGTGATTCATGTGCAAGATTCACATGGTAATGTAAGTGTGCTTTCTGACTCGTGGGATCGAGAGAAAGGAATGAATTTGTCTGCTATCGTCAGGGTTCCAAGAGTCCATTCATTACCCTGGTTCGCTGGCATAAAACCCCAGAAGAATTCTCCCCCTTTTAATTTTTAATAGCAGAGAGCTTAGTCTCATGAATAAAGAAAACTAATTCAATTAAGGGAATTCTGCCAAGCACATAAAGTTAAACACTTTGTAATCCAGCCACAGAAGCTCTGAGATATAATTACAGCCTTTCAAACTTTCCCAGGTAATTGTTATTTTACATGAAGTATACTGTACAATCATTGAAAGATGCTTGTCATGTGTTTAGGGCTAAGTAGACCAAAGGATTTTTGCATGATATTTAATAAAACACTTGATGAAATGATATGTTTGGTTATCAAAAAAGGAACTGTAAACACTAGGCTTTCAGCTAAATGACCCAACTCAGACACCTAGGCTCTGAACTCTGTGGGAATGATGAGGAGACTGCTGTGCAGAAATATCTCCTCTCGAAGCCAGGAAGACTGACTTCTTACCGGAGGTGAAAAGATCGATTATCATTAAGCAGATTAGCTTTATTTGCCTCACGTGCATCCAAGCATTGAAACATACAGTGAAGTGCCTTGTTTGCATCAAGTCAAATCAGCAAGGGTTGTGCTGCAAGTTTTGCCACACTTCCACTACCAAGATAACATGCCCACAACTCACCACCCTGAATCCTATCTATATGTCTTTGGAATGTGGGTGGAAACTGGAGCACCCAGAGAAAACCCATGTGATCACGGAGATTCCTTACAGACAGTGGCAGGAATCGAATCTTGATCGGTGATCATTGGTGCTTTAGAGCGATTACGTTAACCACTGCACTACCACACCACCCCAGTGGAGTGGCCCATGAGTGGTTCGAACGTGAAGTCAGGGGATGAGGGAGGGCCATGTTCTCTGAGCGAGATCTTTATGAAGGTGCTGCATCCTGAGGATTCAGAGGCATTCCACTTGCCAGGTGCCAACGGTGCTGAAGACCCAACACATTGAACACAGTGACTATGGAATGGGACTGTGCGACCTCTCTTCATGTCTGTGCTCAGCATGGACGGGACAGCAGTGAGAAGGAATTTTTTTTCCCAAGCATCTTCCATGACTCTCATCTCAAACTATTCTCCCTTTTCTCAGAATGTGGAAGCCTATCAGGCTCTTGCTGACTTTCAAGCACGTCACTTACTTCTCTCTCCAATGCCGATCAAATCCCAACCCCCAACTCTTCTGCTACTTACCTGCACTTTGTGGCCATTTTATTTGGTACAATTGAACACCTGCTCATTAATGCAAATATCTTATCAGTCAATCAGGTGGCAGCAACTCAACGCATAAAAGCATGCAGATATGGTCAAGAGGTTGAGGTGTTGTTTGCACAAAATATCGGGTACCGGGAAGAATAAATGACTTTGACCATGGAACCATTGTTGGTTCCAGATGGAGTGGTTTGAGTATCTCAGAAACTGCTGATCTCCTGGGACTTTCACACACAGCAGTCTCTAGAACGGTTGTGATAAACAAATAATATCCAGAGAGTGTTAGTTCTGTGGGTGAAAATGCCTTGTTAATGAGAGAAGTCAGCAGAGGATGGCCAGACTGATTGAAGCTGACAGGAAAGTGACAGTAACTCAAATAGCCCCACGTTACAACAGTGGCGTACAAAAGAGCACCTCCGAACGCACAACACGTCGAACCTTGGAGTGGATGGGCTACAGGCAAAGACCATGAACATACAATCAGTGGTCACTTTATTAGGTACAAGGGGTCTCTAATAATAGTGCTCACTAATACCAGGGCTAATTTATAGCAGCCAATTAAACTACTACCCAGCATGCCCTTGAGATGTGACAGAAACCAGAACACTTGGGAGTCACAGGGAGAATGTGTAAGATCCACACAGGCAGCACTGACAGCTGGGACTGAACACAGGCTGCTGGAACAATGAGTATGGGAAGCTGGCTGAGATCTAAATGTTATAATGCTGTACTTGTGAGCAACTACAAGGTTAAATGCCAATGCTCGGAGAAGTATCCAACATCTACTCTAAGCACCCTGCCACAAACAGTCCAACAGGATAAAATTAGGCTGAGACATCCTGTAGGTTGGTGATAAAATTGAACCTTTTCAAATAGAGATGTCTTCAGAGAACTGTGACTTTGAGAGATGCTAACATCTAATTTAAAAATGCCAAGTATTGCCTGTCGCAATGGAAAGGTCAATGGTCTACAAGATTTTCTGCCTCATACCAATGAGAAACTGTATATGGAATTTGGGTGGCAGAATTTCCGCAGGTGATTACATTTCAAAAGTGCTTAATTGATTGCATTGGGATTAACAGAGGTTGTGAAAGTGGCTATGTAAATATGTATTTTTATACAGAAATGCTCAGTGTGAATGAGCAAAGTCTAAGGGTTTTTCTGCCAGCTTCTTTAATGTCAGGGCTGCAGTTCTCATGCAGCTGATATTAAAATTATGATTATACAAGATCTCCTAAAATCTGAGAGTGATTCAGTATCACAGCTGGTAAAGCTGCTGACTGGCAATACCAGGGACCTGGCTTCATAATGACTACACCTGCTGTCTATGTGAAGTTTGCATTTGTTCCCTGTGACTGCCTGGGTTTCCTCTCACAAACCAAACACAAGTAGGTTGATAAATTAATTGGAGACTCAAGAGCCTACAAATGCTGGATGCTGGAGCAAAAACAATCATTTTTCCTGCGTTTGAATGTCCTCTCTCTCTCACTCGACGCAGTCAGAGGATGGTGCCGGAGCTCTGGGACTTGGGCAGGGTTTGTGAATTGGACTCTGTAGTTCATGTTGCGATGTGTTTCTGGTTTCTGTTCATTCTTTTTTTTTTTGCTGATATTTAGGGCAATTTTGAAATCGGGCAGCCAGGAGATAAAGAACACTGAGCTGAACTGGCTATGCCCGGACTCTTTCGATTTTGTGTTTTATACTCTGTACTTCTTGCTTATTTTTATTTTGTTGCCATTTATATGATTGGGGAAGGGTTGTAGTTTTTTTCTTTGAACAGGTTCTTGTACTGTTGTCACGGCTGCTGTCAGTACCTCGCAGTATTCTAAGAGAGCTGAGTAAGTGATTTCACTTCTTATCCATAACCAGAATCATTTCCCATCTGAAATAACAGAGATTATTTTTTCTTGTGGGCATACTCAACAGATCTATAGAATAGTAACTATAACAGCGTCAAAGAAAGGCGACCCAACTAGACGACTAGCCCACAAAAAATATGCTGGAAACACTCAGCAGGTGGTGGCATTTCTAGAAAGAGAAACAGAGTTAATGTATCAGGTCAACGGTTGAAGAACCTCATCAGAACTATATGTTCCAAGTCCACTTAACAGTGCAGGATTTTATTTTTGTCTATCTTGTTCTAAACCACAAACATAATGTTCAAGATGAGCCAAGTACTTGATATTTTTTGGAGTAGTATTCCCGCCCCACTTTTCCTTGTGATATGCGTGGTGGCAACAACCATGTTCTTTGACCTTCAGGTCTCTATATTAAGAATGAATTGCCAGTTTATTTCCTATTCAAGACCGTGTGAAGCCATGGCCAAGCTGCTTAAGGTAGTGCAATACTGGACAGGCGTAACGAGGCAAATCTCTTCACTCCTTATCAGTGATGGTTCAGAAACCCCTCTGGGATCTAGATGCTTGATTTCTTTACTTATGCAGTCTTCATTTCGCAAGAAATCCCCTTGGCGTTCATTACAGCTTTCATCCAGTTGCAAAATGAATACCTTTATAGTTGGGAAATACGATATTTTAAAGAGCTTGTGGAATTTCTCGCAAGAAATCAAGGAGGAACCTGGTCCCAACACTGGGAATTAGAACCTTTAAAACTGCCCTTTTGTTATTTTCAACCTGTTCCCAGGTTGTTGGCAGAACTTTGTTAGTTATAAAACTCCTTTGGTTCTGCTGTTTATGTACAGAAGCAGCTAGATGTAAAACTAGCGCAGTAGCTTTCCATAACTTCAGGCTAAATATGGTACCCAAGAAGCTGGATCCATTAACAATTGGGATCTAGTGCTATCTAATCTGGGTTAAATCACAGGAGAGATTGGATGGTACAAGCAATCATTTCCTAGGTGAAATTGTGCTTTTAGAGAGGGTGCAGAGGAAGAGGTTTACCAGGATGCTGCCTGGTTTAGAGAGCATGTCTTGTGATGATAGGATGAATGAACAAGGGTTTTTTCCTCTTTGGAGAGAAGGAGGAAGAGAAGTGACTTGATAAGGGTGTGTAAGATGATGAGGTTTAGAAAGAGTTGGATAGTCAATACCTTTGCCCCATGGCAGCAATGGCTAACATAAGAGGGCATAATTTTAAGGTGATAGGATGGATGTCAGAGGTAGGTATTTGACACAGAGAGCGGTAAGTGCATGAATTGCATTATCAGGGATAGTGGTAGAGGTAGATACAATAGGGACTGTTAAGAGATTCTTATTTAGGGACATGGATGAAAGAAAAATGGAGGGCTATATGGGAGGGAAGGGTTAAAAGGCCACACAACCTAGAGTCCTGACGGACCTGTACTGTGCTGTACTGTTCCATGTTCTATTCTAAGCAGGCACTTGATGAGTTCCAGATTTACCACCAGTGCACCACAACTGTCCTGCATATCATCTATAAAATGCAATGCAGTACCTCAGACAAAGTATTCCTACCACAACTCTCAAACCCACAATCTCTTCCCAAGCTGGACAAAAGCGGCAGGTGCTTGGTAACACCATCATCTGCATGTCGCCCTGCAAGTCACACTCCATACTGAGTGGATATACATTGCTGATCTTTCATTATCATTCACCTGCCTATACTATAGCACTGCGGGGATGCCTTCACTTGAACGACTGCAGTGGTTCAAGAATAAAGTTCAGGATCCCCTTCTCCAGGGAGTTCAGTAATTAATACTGGCCTGGTGGGCAGTGACCAAATCTGGGGAAATGAAGACATTTACAACATCCTCCTCCAAAATGTCTCACTAATCCATGAACCCCACATTAGATAGCAAAGCTGTATTGATCATAAATAGAGTGGGGATGGCCCCAAAGTCTGTAGTATGCAAAGAAGAACATTTCCTTAACCTTCTTAAAGCTAATCTAAGTCCTTTGGAAACATCTTTATTGCTGAAGCAGATGGCAAGGGTTGAATAGCAAGGTGGGTATGTTTGAGGATAGATGGAGAGGGTCAGGAACAGGAAATTGCATTATCTACTGGAAGGAGCACGATGAGGAGGGGATGGATGATGAAGGAGATGGTGGAGGGGTGGCGGTGAAGGAATGTGGGAGTGGTGTAAATAGTCATCAGGAAGGGATGGAGTGATGGGAACAGTGGTTGTGTCAGAGATGAAGTGATCAGAATGCATAATGGGGAATGTTAGTGATAAATGGGATGGGGTAGTGGTGGTGGATGGGATAGTGAAGCTGTTGGAATGATGTAGGAGTGGTGGTGGTTGGGAGGATGATGGAGATAGTGATGTTGATGTAGAATGGCAGAGGGGAATGTATATTAAGGGCTGGGGCTGACTATACTGCACATTCATCTCTATAGTTGCCTATAGCAGCTATGCTGTGAAGGATACTGTGCCAACCAGAAGGCAGTGCATAGTGTAACACAGTGAGTCTCAATTTCTTCAGCAGAAGGGAAAAAAAAGCAATATTAAAAGACCACGCTGGCCTTTGATTCCATGTCTGAACCAGCGAGCATGTCCGTGTTCGTGTGACAGCTGATGTCCACCTACAGAGGAAATGGGGGAGGCTGCTTTCGACAGTCCATCGTACTGAGAAAGCATGGCTGGAATCACGTCCTCTCTCTCTTCGCCCACATCTTAATTACCCAGCCTTGCATTTGTAAGTGCAGTGGGACAGCATGGCAGATGAGCGGAAAACAAAGACAAATTTGCCGTATCGAACCCTATCAGAGTAAAGCAGAAAGTCACCCTTCATAACATCAGGAAATGCAAAGGCAATCGATCAAGCTATCTTATAAAGTCAGACTAGTTTAAAGGGCCAGATCTCTAGAAAGATGACAGAAACAGAAGATTTAGATGGAGACAGACTGTGTGAACAGCAGGGCCTCTTTAAGGTATTGATCTTCCTTATGTTAGCTGAGGTTTTCAAACCCTTATTTCCACTCTGTTGGTCTGCTCTGAAGACCCCAGGGGTTTAAGAGTAATGCGGCAATGAAAGATTAACTTTAGGACTGCATCAAAAATCCCTGGAGTAGAGAGGAATTTTAAACATAGCATTACTTTTCAATATTCTTGCTATAAAAGTATTTAACATGGGGATGGTGGGGACTGGTGCTTGATGAAGTGGGATTTCATGCTCTCACTGTTCCGGGAATTTGCTCAGAGCAAAGCAGACTGGCAAATCTTGGCTAACCTCAGGAGCATCCACACCCAGGCCTATGGAGCTGATACACTCTGAACTTTCTGGGGCTATTGATCCCCAGATCCCCTTAAAAAAGGCAGCAAAAAAAAAACTCCTGATGGGGAACTTCCATGTGCCCACCTTCATTTTATTTTAATTGTCTGGGAATAGGAGAGGCTCCATAACAATCCACTCTGTGAAAATACTACACAGCCGGTGAAGAAGAGAATTTCACCACTCTATATAAGACGGACATCTCCCAGTTATCATTAATATAGTACTAAAAAATAGACATTGATGAAGATCTTTATCTCGCTCTAATGCCAATAAAATATTGTCAAATCATCTGTTAAAATGGATGGAGAGTGCTACATGTCATCAGATCAAAGGAAAACAAGCTGATTGTATCAAATCTGTCCCCAGGGCAATAATAGTTTTGTGAGACAATACATGAAGGAAGCAAACCTCTGCTGATCCACTGTTCTTTGACTCTTTACTATCCTTAACCCTCCTTGGACACTAAACTCACTTATTTAAAGTCAACATCAAAATCAAGTTTATTGTTCTAAACTTCCTTGCAGTAGCATCACAGGCACAAGAAAAATGAAAAGTAAACATAAATTATACACACTTTTACAAGAAAGAACCCATTTAAAAACACAGAAGTTTATTTTAGTGCATAGTGATGGTGGGTGGGGTGTATGGGATTTCTATGGAGTGTTAGCACCTCTTGTAAAAGGGTTTGTCATGTCCGTTCAGGGACAGCTCACTCATTCATCTTTGGTCCCCTCTGGACATTCAGCACTCACCTGTGGCTTCAAGTGCACGTGACAGCAGCCACACCTCGGTACACCGCTTTGATAGGTGGGCTAAACCAGATGAGGGGAGCTGCTGGCATCATACCTCGATGAGATTGGGACACTGTTGTCCTAACATGCAAAGTCCGCTCCAGCAGTCTGGGCGGATGCAATCTACAGTGAGATTCAGTGGCCAGGAAGACATGCTCCATGGAGAGACAAGAGTCAGCAGACACCATGGTCATCCACTACAACCAAGAAAGACCCCAGGTTGTGATGCCTGTTTCTATCAATGGCAGACATCCCACCTCTCCCGGAAGTTCCGCAAGTCTCCTGTATATTAATAGTGGTTCCCTGATGCCCGCAAATTATATACAATACCCCGGAAATTGATTTTTTTGAGAGAGAGTGTGAGAGAGAGCGAGCGAGAGAAAGAGAGCACGCGCACCATGGCAGAGTGTTCCAAAAAAAGAAAATATAAAACGTATGTTACCCCAGACTACACTAAAGTGTACCCCTGCCTAATAGGGGACAAAAATAATGACAGTGTTGCTCGCTGCACTGTTGGCAACAGTGACTTTTCTATTGCCCATGGTGGGTTAAGACTGTAAAAGACATGTCGAGGTGAGTTTAACAGGTGTCATTCTTTCATTAGCATAGCTAATGTTATTTAAACTAGCTGGCTAGCTGCTAAGGAGCTACTCTATTGCAGACATCCCACCTCTCCCGGAAGTTCTGGGAGTCTCCTGCAAATTGATGGTGCTACCTCCCTGAAATGAGTTTTTGCAGGGTGGGATGTCTACAATGGACATGGACTTCTGAGGTTGAGAGAGTGGAACTGCCCAGTACAACAACTTTTCCAGTTTAAAAACTCCCCCACACAGGTTTCCCATCATCTTTGGACATGATAGACAGCCTGATTTTCCTATCACTGTTTGATGTAATGCATATGGCAACCTTTTTGTTAGGCAGTGCATTGCATTCAAACTTGCAAAAGATCTGACACTATTTTATGGCTATTGGAGTGACATAGTTGACTTTTCTCTTTCTGCAAACTTCTGATGCACCCAACTACTTTTTGGAGATGCATTCATAGGGAAGGTAAGCCGTGTGCAATTTGTTTTCAACCTAACGCTAGAGAACTAAGGCCAAAACATTAATCAAAGTATTGAGAACAGGAGATGGAATATTATGATGAGATTGTACAAGATATTGATGAGGCCTAATTTGGAGTATTGTATGTATTTCAGAATCAGAATCAGAATCAGGTTTATTATCACGGGCATGTGATGTGAAATTTGTTAACTTAGCGGCAGCAGTTCAATGCAATACATAATCTAGCAGAGAGAAAAGTTAATAATAATAAATAAACAAGTAAATCAATTACGTATATTGAATAGATTATTAAAAATGTGCAAAAACAGAAATACTATATATTTTAAAAAATGAAGTAGTGACCAAAGCTTCAAAGTCCATTCAGGAATTGGATGGCAGAGGGGAAAAAGCTGTTCCTGAATCGCTGAGTGTGTGCCTTCAGGCTTCTGTATCTCCGGCTTGATGGTAACAGTGAGAAAAGGACATGCCCTGGGTGCTGGAGGTCCTTAATAATGGACACTGCCTTTCTGAGACACCGCTCCTTAAAGATGTCCTGGGTACTTTGTAGGCTAGTGCCCAAGATGGAGCTGACTAGATTTACAACCCTCTGCAGCTTCTTTCGGTCCTGTACAGTAGCCCCTCCATACCAGACAGTGATGCAGTCTGTTAGAATGCTCTCCACAGTACAACTATAGAAGTTTTTGAGTGTATTCTGGTTTCTGGTCATTCATCTTCAAAAGAATATCAAGATTAAAAGAGTATAGAAAAAATTACAAGGATGTTGCCAGAACTTGACTGAGTTACAGGTAAAATTTGACCAGGCTCGGGCTTTATTCGCTAGAACGTAGGAGAGTGAGGGGAATTTTGATAGAGGTATACAAAATTATGCAGATCACAAATAGACTAAGTGCAATCAGGGTTTTCCACTGAGGTTTCTGTTTCTATGACTCAATGGCTGACAAATGAGATTAAATTATATCAGTGTTTAAGGGGCATTTAGTCAGGCATATGAACAGGTAGGAATGAGGGAACATAGACAATGCTCAGGCCAATGGGATTAGTTTGGACTGTCATTATAGTTGGCACACACATCATGGGCTGAATGGCCTGTTCTTGTTCTACACTGAACCATAGAACCATAGAAACTACAGCACAGAAACAGGCCTTTTGGCCCTTCTTGGCTGTGCCGAACCATTTTCTGCCTATATTCTTCACAGAGGACAACAAAGAAATGGCAGATTCACCTACATTGGAATTACTTTGGGAGCTCGCTGTTGGGAAAGATTGTCATTTTTGTTTGTGTAGTATTTCATTGATTTTATTGGATTTTTTTTGTTCTACTGTGAATGCTTGGAAGAAAATGTATCTCAGGGTGGCATATATGTATGTACTTTGATAATAAATTCACTTTGAACTTTGAACTCTGTTTATTTTTGATTGAACTGAGATTCCAGTTTTGTTGCTGAACAGGACTGAACTTATTGGTGTTCTGGGCTTCTCGACCTTTTGTTTTCAGCTCCAGATATGATTTCTCTCTTGCAGAGGAGATCGTCATGTTAAAAACCTGGCCACCATGAAGATATTTCATGGTGTCCCTGCAGGACATCTTTAACCAGAGAACATTACACTTAATCATATTCAATTACAGGTTAGCACTGTCATCTTGTGGTTTTTAATTACGGTCTGACGAAAGGCATTATCTATCATTCAAAATTAAAATGGTCGTAAAGCAATCGAGGCTTCATTGAAAATTTACAGAAGGGAATAATATTCAAGGTCATTGCTTTGTGTAAAACATTCAGATGTTATTTAAAATGTAATCCTTGCAATGCAGAATAACAAAATTTCTCCTGGCTAACAGTGACGCTGCTTTAATGTATGGATTTTGATGAGGTGGAAATGAGACAATTGGGTCTAGAACAGCCTAGGTTTAACCTGTCATTACCACTGATTTGTTTGATCTCATGGTAACAGGACTCCCAACAACCTGGGACAATCAGCACTTGAGATCCAACCCTGCTTTGTTTCCCTCATTCTTCCCCCAGTATTGCCTGCTTCTGGAGCCAGATAGAGGGAAGAAAGTGAAGAGATGGCTCCCACCAGTCACTGTCTAAGCACCAAAAAACAATTGGTCACACTGGTGGTAGCATCCGTTAGTCTCGCGAGACCATGGATCTGCGCCTGGAAGGTCTAGCTTCAGTCTGTGTTAGAGCAGCGTCTGTTGTGGCTGTAGAGCCCCACACGGGAGTGACAGTCTCGGCTGCAGCGACTGCACTTGAAAGCACTGTCCTCCAGTGTTGTCTTGGTGCTGTTTTTCCGACGAGTGCGCTTTTCTTCAGCAGCAAGCCTCAGCTTCGCTTCTCCTCTTTTTAGACCTCTGCGTAGTTCCAGCCTCCAGTGAGAGTGATCGCTTGCGATGTCCTCCCACCTCTCGACGTTCATTTTCAGTGACTACTACGGCCATAATACACTAGCAAGTGTGTGCTAACTACTAGGGGACTGAAGGGAAAGTATCCTTTGTGGGAGTCTCCTCCAGGCTGAGCAGTTGCCTTCTGGAAAGGAGATACAAAAATGGAAAACTAGGGAGAAGATGAATAAAATTACTTTATTTGACAGAATGTAGATGAACTATTTAGGGGGAATCTGAGGTGGAACATTTTCATTCAGAGCATTGTGTGAGTGTGGAATGAGTTGCCAGAGGAAGTGATGGAGGCAGGTTCGATTTCACATTTAAGAGAAGCTTGGATAACACATGAACAGGAGAGGTATTGGGGTGGGTGCAGGTTGATAGGACTATGCAGAATAACAGCATGGACTAGATGGGTTGAAGGGTCTGTGTGCTACAGTGCTTTATGACTCTATGACTCTACGCTGTTTCCAGGATAATCATATTTGGCTGCTGGAAGTTACAAAGAGTACAAGTGACCTTGGATATTCAAGGTTAAAGGGTAGACTGTTCTTCTAGTGCGAATCTGTTTTTGAAAGGGAATGGTGTTTGCTAAAGTAACTTGGAAGACAATTTCATGATGGAACTAACTGTTAGGAAGTTTGGCAAGGAAAGAGTGATGTTGAAGGATGAGTGCAAACTCAAGGAAGTGAATCTGCATCATGAATTTGCATCAGATATAAAGTGGGTGAGAGTGGTCAGACACAACTCATGCCATTTCTTTTTCCACTGAGCTAGGTGGCATGTTGGTGCAACGAGTAGTGTTACTACCTTGCAGCTCCTGCAGCCAGATATGTTTCTGACCTCCAGCGCTGCCTGTATGCTGTGTGTTTCACACTGTGCTCCAGTTTCCTCACACATTCCAAAGGTGGGTTAGTTACCTACTATAAATTAACCCCTTATGTAGATGACTGGCAGGTAAATCAGAGGAGATATCAATGGGTATGTGTGAGAAAAAAGGTTACAGGGAGATTTGTGAGGGGATAAAATTCAGAAGGATTGCCATATAAAACAGAATAGACACAATGGGCCACATGGCTTCCTGTTTTATTACAATTTATAAGAAATGTACTTCCAATTTGCTTGTTTGGGTGTATTCTGGAGTTATGGAATATAGGAAATATTAATTTCAACGTCAACCATTCTTCACATCTGAATATGGATAGTAGATTGAAATTAAAATGCAGCTCAGAACAATGGTCTTCCAAGAGCTGCAGGCTGGGGTTGATTGCAAACCAGGAAACACCCCATTCACCTGAGATGTGTGCATATGCATGAATGCAGCCCAGAGACAGCAGCGATTAACATTTATTTTGGGTGTCGGTGTGAAGATCTGGATGTTTGAAAATTATGTGCAACTCAAAGGGAGCATTATGAATGCATTGTAACTATAGAAATTGTCCTGCTGTTTGTTCTTTAACATATAAAAATGAGAGGTAATATTGGGGTCGGGGAACCTCTTCCAAGAGTGCCTCCAGTATGAAGCCTCTTGCTGTGCAGAATAAAGATTTCTATATCAGTACCTTCAGTGTTTCTTGGTGACCTTGATCACAGTCACAACATGCTATCTGCCAAATTTCTCACTGGAATCATTGTCATGTTATCATAACAACAGGATTTATATCTCTGAATCAGTAAATATTGGTGATATAGAGTCATGGAGTTATACTGCATGGAAACAGGCTCTTCTGTGTGAGCCCAACTCATCTACGTGATCTGCGATTTCCATCTGGTTCCATGTGCCTGCATTTTGACCATATCACTCTAAACCTGTCCTATCCATTGTCTTTTGAGCATTGTAATTTTACTCACCCGACAACTCGTTCCATATAGCCATCACTCCTTGTGTTGAAAAAGTTCTTCATGTCTCCTTTAAATTTTTCCTCACCCTGAAAAAATGCCATCCAGTTTTAGACTTCCCTACCGTGGAGAAAGTCTGACCACTTACTCTGTCTATGCCCCTCATGAATCTCCATAAAGCCACTCCTTAGCCTCCCCCCCCCCGAGAAAAAAGCCCCAACTAGTCCAATTCCTCTTTATAACTGAAGCACAACAATCATGGTAGGCTCCTTGTGAATCATTTCTGCACCCTTTCCAGCTTAATGACATTCTTCTAGAAGCTTGGAAACCAAAACTGTATACAATTCTTCAAGTGTGGTCTGACATTGTCTTGTACAGCTGTAACATGATGTCCTAACTCTTGTACTCAAATGTCCTGATCGATGAAGACAAGTACTTCACCAAAGGTATGGTGCAAAATCTGCATAGAGATCTGGTCAGACTCCATCATAAATAGAGTTCACTCATCGTCGCACAGGCTAAGATCTTACTAATGTTGCACAAATGGATTGGAAGATTCACTTCTGGTAACTGTTAAGGTGCATTCTACAGTTAGAGTATATAGCAAATATTAAGCTTCAGCAACAAACCTTCAGACCTGAATATGGATTGTAGATTGAATTTAAAATGTAGCTGTTAACTGACTGTCTAACTGACTTGAGATGTCTGCATATGCATGAATGCAACCAATATACAATTGCATGTATACAACTGAGAGACCACAGTCATTAACTCTCATTTTGGGTGTGATGGTGGGAAGATTCTGGCATTTGATAACTACATGTAACTCAAAAGAAGCATTATGAAGGCATTGTAACTATAGGAATTTTTCTATTACCTTTGTTCTTTCACATATAAAAATGTTCTGTTGAGGAACCTCTGTCTCTCTCTCTCTCTCCTCTCTCTCCTCTCTCTTTCTTTCTTGCTCTCATGACACTGAGGCTGCCAGTTTTGTGCATCCCAAATAGAGACTTTAATGACTTTTTTTTGGTGAATTTTATATCTACCAGCTGCATCCCTCCAGTGATTTTGGTCAAGTTACAACAGTAACAATGATAACACTCTGGTAACAAAATTAATAATGATTGATTAGAAATTTCTGGGATACTTCAACCCGGAAATAACTTGTCCTCTAGATGGGGCAGTGGAGTCATATTACAAGCAGTTTGGTGTTGAGATAGTTTCAATCTAAGGGCAAGCATGATGAGTAGAATGGTTTCATCGATGTGTTGGCAGGGGATTGATTCACACTTCCTACTAATTGCGTCGGTGGTCAATGTGCAAGCACACTCATACAAAAAGCAATAGAAATTACTAAAGCATGAACATCATGCCACATAAGGATGAGCCCTATAAGCTAATTACAACATCACTGTGGGTGATCAACTGATGGAAAATGAGGCTGGACACATAGCGGGGGGAACAAAGAAATGGTGGATGACTGGATAAGTATTTTGTGTCGGTCATCACTATGGGAGACACCAGCAACATAACAGAAGTTCGAGAGAATCAGGGGATAGAAGTGGGTAGAGACGCTATTACTAAGAAGGTGCTTGGGAAGCTCTAAGAAATGAAGATGGATAAATCACCTGGACCAGATGGACTACACTCTGGGTTTCTGAAAGAGGTAGCTGAAGAAATTGTGGACTAATCAAAGTAACCTTTCAACGATCACAAGATTCTGGGAATGTTTTCAGAAGACTTGAAGGCTGGAAATCTCACTCCATTCTTTAAGAAAATAAGAAATTGTAGCTTGATTTCAGTGGTAGGTAGAAGATTAGTGTCCATTATTAAGGATGAGGTTTATGGGTACTTGGAAACACTTCTTAAAATAGGCCAAAGTCTGCATGGTTTTCTTGAAGGGAGATCTTGCTTGATAAATCTGTTGGAAGTCTTTAAGGAAGTAACAAGCGGAATAGGCAAAGGTGAGTGATTTTTTTAAACTTGAATTTACTTGGCTTTGATAAGCTGCTGAGCACGAGGCTGCCAAACAAGATAGAAGCCCATGGTATTACAGGAAATGTACTAGTACGGATAAAAGATTAGTGGATTGGCAGATGGTAAAAAGTGGGAATAAAGGAGACTGTTAATGGTTGGCTGCCAGTGTTGTGTCACGGATCAATGTTGGGTCCGCTACTTTTCACATTATACTTTAATGATCTGGATGATGGAATTGATGGCTTCATGCCTAAGTTTGTGGACGATACAAAGATACGTAGGGGGGCAGGTAGTGTTGAAGAAGCAGGGAATCTGCTGAAGAAGTTGGACAGTTTGAGAGAATTGACAAAGAAGTGGTAGCTGGAATGCAGCACAGGGAAGTGCATGATCATGGAATTTGGTAGAAGGAATAAAGACATAGACTGTTTTCTAATTGGGAGAAGAATTAAGAAACTCGCAGTGGAATGGGACTTGGGAGTCCTATTGCAGGATCCCTTTAAGGTTAAGGTGCAGGTTGAGTCAGTAGTAAGGAAGGCAAATACAATGTTAGCATTCATTTCAAGAGAACTAGACTATAAAAGCAAGGATGTACAGTAATGCTGTGTAGTCCTGAGGCTTTGTAAGGCATTGGTCAGACCACATTTGTAGCATTGTAAACAGTTTTGGGCGTAAGAGAGGACATGCTGGCATTGGACGTTAGCAAAAATGATCTTGGGAATGAAATGGTTACTGCATGAGGAGTGTTTGATGGATCTGGACCTGTAATCACTGGAGTTTAGAAGGATGATGTGGGATCACATTGATATCTACTAAATATAGGAAGGTCTGGAAAGAGTGGACTGGGACAGAATGTTTTCAGCAGTGGGGGAATCTAAGACCAGAGGGTAGTACCTCAGCATAAAAGAATGTCTCTATAAATGGAGGAACTTCTTTAGCCGGAAGGTGTTGAATCTGTCCAATAATTGCTACACACAGCTGTGGAAGTCAAGTCATTGCGTATACTTAAACCATAAGTTAATAGGTTCTTGATTAGTAATGGTGTCAAAGTTGTGGGGAGTAGACTGGAGAATGGGTTGAGAGAGAAATATTAATCAGCCATGATCAGTCAATTGGCCGAACAGATTCAATAGACTGAATGACCTAATTCTGCTCCTATGTCACATGGTTTTATGGTAACCAATTTAGCTGTGACCGGTTGACTCAGCAGAGATCAGGAACTGAATCTGTGTTGACTGAGGTGTGGGAGGAGAAATTCAGTAATGCTCTCAGTGAATAAAATGATTGCTTTTGCTTCTTACAAAATAGTTGTTCTGTCAAAAAGTATCTGTAAAAGAATAATGTAAATCAGTACTCAAACAACAGGAATTCTGCAGATTCTGGAAATTCAAGCAACACACATCAAAGTTGCTGGTGAACGCAGCAGGCCAGGCAGCATCTCTAGGAAGAGGTACAGTCGACATTTCAGGCTGAGACCCTTCTGTCCTGACGAAGGGTCTCGGCCTGAAACGTCGACCGTACCTCTTCCTAGAGATGCTGCCTGGCCTGCTGCGTTCACCAGCAACTTTGATGTGTGTTGCTTAAATCAGTACTCAGCTGCTTCTGAGAACTCAGACAAAATTTAGGAAAGGACTAGAGCTCTAAGATGCTGTCAAGGTAATAAGAAAGGAAGGCAGACAGAAGTGATAACATTATACTATGTCTAAATTTTCAAATCTTTAGCAATTGGGAAGACCAAGCCCATATTCACTGTTTTGATATAAGGTATTCAGCAAGCCTGTGCAGACAAACTGCATGAACAGTTCATGTCAATGTCCTTTCACTTGACCTGGAAAAGTGAGAAAAGAAACAGCTCTCAAGTTGCAAATAGAGGGAAGAGAGAGAAGAAAGCACATTTGTAAAAGATAGGGTGCAAAACAAGTTTGAGGTGACACAATTCCTTTAAGTGCCATCTTGTTCATCCACTTGCAGAAGTCTAAATAGAGGGAGTTGAATGAAGGCAGTTCGGGAAATATGAAACTATGAGACATCCTAATAAAAGTAAAGTGGAAGACAGTGAAAAAGACTGGAGGTTAAGTAAGGGTGGAATTGCAAAATGGATGATTTTCAGTGGCTGATTGTTACATATGTTCCCTGCTATTCAGATGCACAGAAGGCAATTGAAATATACCACACATTATTATGGCAGATGGCCAATATGGTCCAGCATGGTGCACATCCTCGAGATTAAAATCTGCCCCAGATATTCTTCCTTACAATTTGGTGGGAAAGAATGCATAACTGAGAGCACATACATGGAACCGATTTACAGCTTATGATGAGCAAAGGGCAAAAGTTCAGTGGATATTGTAAGAACAACAAATTGATACAAAAATTGTACAGCAGAGAGAAAACAGAGAGAGACTGACAGTCAAACAGTCAGGCAGGCATGGGGGGGCAGAGAGAGAGAGAGAGAGAGAGAGAGAGAGAAATATTAATTAGTACTTACCAATTCTCAGTGAATTGGATAATGAAAACAATATATTAAGTTTTCACACCCTTCATGTTAATGTAATATTTAGCTTGGTAGTACCCTGCCTTCTGTTTTGTAATTAATGGATTTCTGCTAATTCTGTCAGTTTCTTGCTGCATCACTGCGGATTTCTACCATCAATATTTCGACAAGAATATGGCTCCTTATAACTTTTGCCCATTCTGATATGTTGCAAGGTATAGTATCTTTTATTGTTCTTTTACCAAAGCTTGTTCTTCTTTCTGGTTTTCTTCTTGATTTAGGTTTTGCAGATGAAATTCCTTTGAACTGCCCCCTTGTACCACTAAGGTACATGTATTATGGGCTTGTACGTTATGCTTCCTTCCTGCATCCACGCTATTTCAAGATTAAGGCTCACTGCATCTAATTCCAGCAGTTACACTCAGGAATTTATCACTCAGGAAGTCCTGACCTAAATCCTCTAATCTGTTGGAAGATGAGAGAGGAGTCAAACTGAGAAAGGACCCATTGATGCAAAATGAAACTGACGGGCCTGAAATGCTTTCAGGAACAGAAAATGGTTAGCAGGTCTGGCAACATCTGTGGAAAGAGAAATGGAGTGAGCGTTACAGGTGTAAGGCTTTATGTCAGACCACTGTCCTGGTCAGTCCAACTTTCCTGCACCTACAGGAGCAACATGGCTAGATAACAGACAGGTAACACTGAATTCACGTCATAAAATCTGTACTGTATACAGTAGGAGGACTTAAGGATGGGCACAACTCTGGCATAAACAAGTGAAAGTGTCTGCAAAAATATATAAGTTTCTGGAAATTAGACAAAATAAAAATACGGTACGTCCTAGGGTATCACAATATGGAAAGGTGGGCATTATTATCGGAAAACCATGATATGTGAACGCTCATGACGGTCTCATTTGCTATTGTCAAGTTTGATATTTCATTGCCCTTCTCTATTGATTCAACAGAATGGCTCCTAAAACCACTTTAGAGAACAGATTAAAGAAACAGGTAAATTTGGAATTACATATAGACTAAGCCATGTAAGAACTGCAAATTTCCTTCTTTGAAGGACATGACTGAGCAATTCCTGGTTTTGCAAAAGGCCAATGAATGTATAATAGTTTTCTAAACTGTATTGTAATTCATACATGATCATAATGGGATTTGGATTTGAATTTGAATCAGTCTTGATCTTAGATTACCAGTGCAGTAAGATATAACATACGTTTGTAATTCTGGGGTGGATATTGAAGTAAGATAATAGGAAAATATAACCATCCTGCAACTTTTGAGGGAATCTGGAACCATTCACGTGTCCTTTGATGTGCTTCTGAAATTGTGGGTTGGGAGATGGTGGATGGGGTGGAGAAAGGTGGATTGAAGGGTCATGGGAGACATCAGAAGGACAGTGGAATGGAGTGATTGTGAGGTTTGGGGTGATTGGTGGGATGGATCACCAAGGAGAACCGGAGAACCGGAGCTTCATTTAAGGAAGACCGACCCATATTATAGGAAACCTTATGGATGGGTTCCCTAGCAGAGCCCTGGGTAATTTTGAGGACCTTGTATAACGAGAATCAGCTTTTAGCCCTGCAGTCAGCCCTACTCCCGCCATTGAGCTCTGCACTATGTGTGTAACATAAGTTTGCAAAAGCAAATCAATCACGATTTGTTCCCTCATTGATATATATTTATGATTTCTGAGTGTGTCAGATCATGTATGAATTACAACACAGTAGAGTCAGGAGAGAATACCCTGAAGGAAGCCCAATGTGCTCAGAGAGACTGTGAGAGTTTAGCAAGCAAGTTTTAGATAGAGTTCTGCGGCATAGCGCACAAAGTGATTATATTATACCCACAAAATTTCAAGATCTGGAACGCCCCCACAGAAATTCTGAATGTCTGGAAGACTCAGGGCTGATACTGATAGTGGTTTTGTAAATTAAGGACATCAAGGATCAAGGAATATGAAGTAAGAGTAGGTAGTTGATTTGATACAGTTAAAACATACTCTACTGTATAAAAGACTTGGGCATATATATATCTACCTAACTAGGGTGCCTAAGGCTCTTGCATGGGATAGTAGTAATTTTATGTATTGCACTGTACTGTTGACACAAAAAAAGCAAATTACTTGACATGATGATAAACCTGATTCTGATATGGGTCTCTACTGTGGACTGAGAGTGGGAAGGGGGCGGGGAGATGAGAATCATGGTTGGGAAAAGGGGAAGGAAGAGGGGAGGGAGTGGGAAGCACCAGAGGGACGTTCTGTAATGATCAATAAGCAAATTGTTTAGAATGAAATGACCTTGTCTGGTGTCTCAGGGCTGTGTGTGTGTCTGCACCCGCACTACACCCCCACCCTTGGCCACCTGTCCCATGCCCCTCCCACGGCGTTCCACCCTCAGCATTCCCAACATCCTTTATTCTCGCCAGATTTACAAACTAGTTCTTCACTCCACGTTAACAAATATAGCACTGTACAAACGTCTTATGCACCCTAGCTATGTAGATGCGCCTAAGACTTTTGCAAGTACTGCAGAATGGTACAACACAGGAGCAGGACTTTTGGTCCATGATGTGGTGCCAATCTGACTAAACTAGTTCTGTTATCAAAATTAAATAGCAGAACTGGCCTTGGGAGTCCCTTGACTAGGCCTACACAAGGTTATAGTTCTAGTTTCATGACCTAGTTGTGATATATTTGCCAACCTCATCCACAGCAAAGGTCAATTCACTACAGTTAGTTCCAGCCTTTATCAAGGAGGAAGTGAAAATAGAATAGAGAAACATAATAGACTGAGGTAAAATAGTTAGAAAGATAAAATAGAATAGTTAAAAATAAATAAATAGGCAACAAGACAGATATAAATAGAGAGAGGGAGAAAACAAAAGATAAATAGATTAGATTATTAGATTAGATTAGGTTAGATTATGAGGACATGCAGTCCACTTCTATTGTCATTTAGTAATGCATGCATTAAGAAATGATACAATGTTGATCCAGAACGATATCACGGAAACACTTGACAAACCAACTTAAAAACTGACAAAAACCACATAATTATAACATATAGTTACAACAGTGCAAAGCAATACCGTAATTTGATAAGAACAGACCATGGCACAGTAAAAGTCTCAAAGTTTCTCAAAAGTCCCATCATCTCACGCAGACGGTGAACCTCCAGCGCCACTAACTTGCCGATGCAGCATCCTGGAAGCATCCGACCACAGTCCGACTCCGAGTCTGTCCGAAAACTCCGAGACTCCGACCAGCTCTCCGACACCGAGCACCGAGCACCATCTCTGCCCAGCACTTCGACCCCGGCACCAGCAACAGGCAATAGGCAAAGCCGAGGATTTGGGGCCTACGTCTCCAAAGATTCTCGATCGCGCAGTAGCAGCGGCAGCGAAGCGGGCATTTCAGAAGTTACTCCAGGTGTTCCTCTGTGCTTCTCACGGCTGTTATCAAATCCGGATTGTGCACAGCCCCCTAGTTAACACATAATCGCTATCATTCGGAACGGCCACACGCGCTGCATCGTGCCGCCATCTTCTCCTCCCTCTTAATTAGTTAGATTTTTCAAAAAACAGAAATTGTTAGAAACAGTCGGGGAGGGCACCCATGGAAAGAGCAGCAGTTAATATTTCAAGCCAAAGAATTGGATGGGTGGCACAAAATAAGTTAGTTTTCCCCAAAAATTCGTTAGTTTTTCTCTTCTGCAGTTCTGGATCTGAAATGTGAACTGTTTCTCTTTCTACTGGTGCGGCCCTGATTTGCTGAGTGTTTCCAGAATTTTCTGTTCTAGTTTCATGTTTGCAGCATCTGGGTTTGTTTCATTTTAATTAGCTAGGTGGATAGGCAGACAGATGGACAGACAGCTGGATAAATAGATACAGTCATTCTTGAAAATACAATAATACAAAAACATACTTAGATTAACACAGCTCACAGCAAGGTGCAAGAAAAATATCCTACCCCAAACTGCACGGTAATTTAATAAATTCAGATTTAGTACTGACAGATATATGGTAGTCAGATTTACAGTGAGGTGGGAAGGTATTCAGCACTTTAACCACCTCGATGTTGGTCTTTCCTAAACCTAAGGATAGGGTAAGATGTTAAGGTGCAAAAATATAAAGAGAAAAGGACTACTATTGGTTCCCAATTTCAGATGGAGGCCATCTAATATCACCACTGGACAACGAGTATGATTGTTATCTGAAGAGAGTTGTATTTATTGATTTATTTAGAGATACAGCCAGAACAGGCCCTATAAGCCCAAGCACAGAGCAATTTACAATGACCAATTAACCTACTAACTGGTACATCTTTGGAAAGTGGGAGGAAACTGGAACATTCAGAGTAAACCCATGCAGTTACAGGGACAATGTACAAACTCCTGGCAGATTTTGCCGGAACTGAACTCTGAACTCCGACACCCTGAGCGGTAATAGCGTCCGCTGTGCTACCTGTTGCTGGCTGCTCCTTCACACATCCTCCAAAGTGAAGGGACATAGTGCAGGTTATACCGGTCTCTGAGTACTTACCGTTCCAAGTACTCACCCAGCAGACTTCTCAGAAAACGTGGAAGATGTTATCGATTCTCACATCACATGCATGACATTTCAAAGCATCTGCTTTTTTCCGATGAGTAATTCTTGTTTCAGTCTGTGAACCAAACCCTGTAAACGTGATGCAAATAGAGTGGTGATCTGGCATTATGAGTCGGCATTCTTGTTCTTAAAACCTTAGGGACAAAACATCTTGGTGCTGAGTATATGTTCTAATTCTGTGTCTTAGTTGGGATTGCGACCTTTCTGTGAAATGGGCTAGGGCTTTTCTCACTTTTTGTTTATTGTCAGTCAGTCAGTGGGTGCCGTCCTGAATCTGGGGTCGGCGGCTATGCACCTCCATCTTCTTCGATCTTGCGACAGCGCTGAGTACAGCCTCTCCTCCAGTTTGTTCTCGCTGGCCGCCTTGGCACAGCCTGCTGCCGCCCCTGCCGAACTCGAGCCCGAGGCCGTGTCGGCCTCCAGCCGCGGCCGCTTCTTCGAACTCAACCCTTCCTTAGGCAGAGGCCTTGGGCAGGTCCAGACACACGGTGCAGCGCCCAAGTTCATCATGTCTCTTCTAACTAGGTGCATAGCATACGATTCGTAGATACGTGGTGAGGCTTTAATCTCTTCCATGGAAGATGGCCGTTGGCTCACAAGGAGCTCATCCGCCCTTTGTCAGGTCTTGCTTTTTTTTAGTCCTGCTGGGTGTCCTCACACCCTCCTCACCAGACTAAGTCAGGTGGGGGAGCCGGCCCAAGTCGCCGACCACTCGACCACAGCCCCCAGCCAAATGCTGGGCGCCCAACCCCCACCAAATCTCCTTCCGAGTGTCCGGCGCCCGACCGAAAACCATGGTCGAGCGGCCGGCGATCAAACCAGAATACATTCTCATTGATCCATTTTGTTTATTCTACTGGGGATCTACTACCTGTGAGATGGCAGTTGGTTTTGCTTTTTGTATGTGTTGGACTGGGGTTCAGTTTTTAGGCTTTGGGACGTGGTTCCGACTGGCAAAACCAATATTTATTGCTCATCCCTAACTACCCTTCAGGCATAGAAACCAGTTACCTCGTGGGACTGCTACCATTTCTCTGGTGAAGGTACTCCTACAATACAATTGGTTCAGGAAATCAGAATCAGGTTTAATATCACCGGCATATGTCGCGAAATTTGTTGCTATGTTTTAGTAGTTAAAATTCAATTAAGTCAGCAGCGCAAAAAAAAAAGTAGTGAGGCAGTGTTCATGCGTTCAGAAATCGGACGGCAGAGGGGAAGAAGCTGAGTGTGTGTGCCTCCAGGCTCCTGTACCTCATCCTGATGGTAGCAATGAGAAGAGGGCATATCCTCGGTGATGGGGGCCCTTACTGGTGGACGCTGCCTTTTTGAGGCACCGCTCTTTGAAGATGTCCTGGATACTAGGGAGGCTAGTGCCTATGCTGGAGGTGACAGAGTTTACAACTCTCTGCAGCTTATATCGATCCTGTGCAGTGACCAACCCCACCCTCCCCCTCATACCAGCTGGTGATGTAGCCAGTTAGAATGCTCTCTGTGTTATGTCTGTAGAAATTCACAAGTGTCTTTGGTAACAAACAAAATCTCCTCAAACTCCTAATGAGATATAGCCATTGGCATGCTTCTTTGTCATTGCATCAATTTGTTGGGCCCAGGATAGATCCTCGGAGATGTTGACTCAGGAACTTGAAATTGCTCACTCTTTCGAAGATTTCAATATAATTAACGATTATGGAATGGCAAAATATTTCCAGGTCAGGATATGAAGGTGAAATTGCAGGTTGTAGTATTCGCATGCACTTGTTTGAATTGTTGATAGGGTTGAGAGGTGATGTGGAAGTAATTGGGCTGTATTTTGTCAACAATAAACATAATAGTACCATTATGCTGGTGGAGGAGAAACTAAATTCTTAGAGTGATAGATTCAGTACCAGTCAAGCAGATGTCTATACTTTGGATGGGTTAAAGACTCTCAAGTTTTGTTGGAAGTTCACTCGCTTAAGCAAATGAACAGTATTCCATCATAATTGTGACTTGTACATTGTGGTTGCTGGAATAGTTTGGGGTGTCAGGGGATAATTGACTCATTGCAGGACACTTGGACTCTGACTGCTCCTGTAGACGTGGTATTTATGTGACGGGCCAGTTGAGTTTCTGTCAGTGGTCATTTCCAGGATGTAACTGGTCAGGGATTTAGTGATGATAATGCAACTGAATATCAAGGGTAGGTAATTTGTCTTTTTTGCTGGGGATAACCATTGCCTGTCACTGTATGGTGTAAATAGCCGGCTGATGGTGTAGTGGCATCAGCACCGGACTTCAGCATGAAGGTTCCCGAGTTCAAATCCAGCCGGCTCCCTTGCATGCTTTCCATCCGTGCTGGGTTGAGCGTTGAGCTAGCAACTTGGCCTTGTAAAAATAAGAAAGCCTTCTACACAACACCGTCATGACAGCGTCCCGATGACTCCACTCAGAGTTGGGGGGGGGGGTATGATGTAAATGATGTTTGTCATTTAACAGCCAATACCTAAACGTTGTCTGTTTATGATGTAGTCGTAGGTTGTTTCATATAGACTTCTGGCACGTTCACACGTAGCTGTCTCCCAAGAGCCAACCAAAGGTGATTCTTCCTTTGTTAAATATGTTTTTTTATGATAACAAGACAACTTTACTCCAAGAACTTCGGGTACTGCAGGACTACTCCATCAGTGAGCTGTTCATAATCGGAGTAGTTGGACAGGTATCAGCACTGGAGCTGGCCGGGTGTAGGAAGAGCCGGCCGGGTGTAGGATGGGCTGGCCGAGTGTAGGAAGAGCTGGCTGAGTGTAGGAAGGGCTGGCCGGGTATAGGAAGGGCTGGCCGAGTGTAGGAAGAGCTGGCCGAGTGTAGGAAGAGCTGGCCGGGATGTCGGAGGACCTAACCTGGCCACAGACTATGTGGCTGCCTGCTGCATGCAGTATAACCATGTGAGATAGTCCTGGACATTTCACTTGCGATCGCAAGCCTCCGTTGCACAGTGATGATGTAAGTAGCCGCAGGCCTGTTACCCTTGTCTGGTGGTGGGACGGTCAACATGGAAGCTGCGTGGCCTTGGCTGTAGCAAGGACAGGGCCTCGAGTCGAGGACTTGCCTGCTGCTGCAGGCCAGGTGAGGAAACGCCGGAGGTGGTGGAGCGTGGCGTCTGTGCTCGGCCAGGGACTGGCCTCTCCCATCGGTGCTGCCCTTCTGTGTTCAAGTGGAGGGAAAACAGGCTGGATTGTCTGCGTCTTCACATGGCTGGGAGACTGTACCATCAATTGCGGGGCATGTCTCTGAGGAGCTTGGACTATATGTGTGTTTTTTTTAATACCGTGAATATGCTTCTTTGCTCACTATTTTGAATGAGCTACTTTGTTTGTTTTGCACCTTGGCCCCAGAGGAATACTGTTTCATTCATTGTATCTATTAAGGTTGAATGAAAATTAAACTTTGATTAATTTGATTTGATATACCATCTACTATTATGCGTGGTATGACTCTAGTCACTGGAGTGGTTTCTCTTGATATCCGTTAACATTGTTGTTATTAGGTGTCCATCATGCCACTCCCAATTAAGTCTATTTGAGTGTCAGATTATGCTCAACTCAGCACTTTGGACCAAAGCTGTGATGATAGCTAGAAATGAGTGATTGTAGCATTGTGACCAGATCCGGTTGCTGCAGGAATGATATGGTGGCGGTGGAAAGAGTGCAGAAAGTGTTGCCTGGAATGGACTCTTTATTTATAAAGAGGGATTGAGTAGACTGTGTTTATTTACTTTGGAATATAGTACGCAGAGGAGTGACCTTATATGTTCCAGTACATTATCAAAGTATGTATGAAATATACAACCTTGAGATCCGTCTTCGCCACAGACAGTCACAAAACAAAGAAGAACCGTGGAACCAGCCCGTTCAAAGAAAGATACGCCCCCCCCATGCACAAAAAAAATCATGCAGATGACAACAAAAAATGTGAGGAAAAATAGAATATAAAACACAAAATCACAGAGGTCTGTACAATTAATGGGGACATAGATTGGATAAGTGGTCTTTTTGTAGCGTGGGGGGATTCTAGAGGGTATAGGTTTAAGGAGAGAGGGGAGAATTTTGAAGGCTATCGGAGAGGTAAGTATTTTTCACAATTAAGCTTTTTAGTCATATTGGCAAGGATTTGACATTCACTACCAACTGAGTTGCTGGATTTGAGGGTAAAAGGTGACATGGAGGAAGCTGCTCCACAGTAGACTGGATAAACTAAAGAGCCTTCTTTATATAATTCTATACATGGGGCTGTTTTAGTTGGTCTCAATCACCTACTTTGGTTTATAACTGCAGGACTTTCGTTCTTCAACCACAAAGTTTTTCTTCCTTTTTAGTGGCAGCTCTTCATGTGTTAGACTAGAGGAGGCTGTTTTACACAGTGTTACACCACAGCCCAGCATGACACCCACTTACCAACTTGTTACAGCTGGACATCGTGAGTCATTTCTAAGTTAGTATGAGTGGGAGGTCTGACTTATTCAATAGCAGAAATGAGGATCTTTGTTTTCTCTTGCTGCAGAACTTGGCTGATTGCTAGTTAGCAGAGGTGACCAGACCCCATGGGATGTAAGGCACTCTAGAATATCTAGGATTGCAAAGCTGCAAGGAGTTTTTGGCTGTGCTGCAACCTAGCTCAGGTTGGGGAGGATACTGCAGTCCCACCCCTGTCCCAAAGAACCCCAGCCATTCTTAGTCTGGATAAATCAACGCTTCACCTGTCTGTGGGAAATATGGACTAGATAACACTCCAAGGAGCTCATCAACGAGCAAGGTCACATTCCCACTGTATGGAAATTTATACTGGTGAAGGAAGCACTTTTACACTTTTACACTTTGAAGGAAGCACTTTTCTTGCTTTTGATTTTGTCATAAAGGTTGGATTCAATAAATTTATGTCACAAATATTGTTTGTTCACCTCAGAAATATTGGAGAATCTGATTAGTAGTTGAGAACTAACGTGATAGTTCAGTGGAGTTTACATTCCAGCTATTGAGTATAAGGAAATAAAAGCAAAAACTGTTTAAATTACAAAAACTGCAGACATCGGAAAACTAAAATTAAAACAGAAAATGCTGCAAATACTCAACAGGTTAAGCCACATCCATAGCAAGAGAAAGGAAGTTAACGTTTCCATTTGAAGACCCTTTGGAAGACCCTTCATCAGACCCTTTGCCTTTGACCTGAGACACTAACTGTTTGTCCTCCTACAGGTTCAGATTGAACTGCTGAGTGTTTCCAGCACTTTCTGGTGCAGGCACTGGGAGTGGTTATGGAGAACTTGCTGAAGAAATCCTATGCTATCTATTACTGGGAACAATAAAGCTAAACTTTCTTAATTTTCATTACATAACACAAAAACATGGTGTTTTAGTTCACTTTGCTTTTATCCTTCCCTCTCCCTGTGATCAGTGATCATCTCCCTTATCATCATACCAGCATCCTCTTCCTTCCCTCTTTCTACTCTCTTTCCCCCTCCCCTCTTACATCCCATTGCCCTCCTCACTAATCCATCTCTTCTCATGTCTCACATTTCTATGTCATATTATAGTATCGGAGGCCATTTGGTTCCTCAAGTCAATACTAACTCATACAGCAATCCCATTCTCCACCAATTTTCGCAGTAACTTATTCTCCCCCACATTCCCGTCAGCTCCCCCAGATTCTTACACTCACTGACATTGGGGGCAATTTATGACAGACAACAAACCCACAAACATACATGACTTTGGGATGCAGATGGAAACTGATGAACTGGACTCTGCATCTCAGAGAACTCTGATTGTGAAAAAGTTCAAAAGTTCGAAGTGAATTTATTATCAAAGTACATATCTGTCTTCATATACTACCTGGAGATTCAGTTTCTTGCAGGCATTTATAGTAATAAATGGGTATAGTAATAATACTAATAATAATAATTTATAGTAATAATGGGTTCTCCAGGCCTGTGCAAGCGAGCTAGCTGGAGTGTTTGCTGACATCTTCAACTGCTCCTTGCTTCAGTCTAAGATCCCCTCGTGTTTTAAGAAGGCAACGATAATCCCAGTGCTGAAGAAGAGCAAGGTGGCATGGCTAAATGACTATCGACCTGTGGCTCTGACATCAATTGCTATGAAGTGCTTCGAGAGATTGGTTATGGCACTCATCAACCACAGCCTACCGGTCAACCTCGACGCTTTGCAATTCGCCTACCGGAGCAACAGGTCAACGGCAGATGCCATCTCTCTGGCCCTATGTTCCTCCTTAGAACACCTGGAGAATAAAGACGCATACGTAAGGCTCCTTTTCATTGACTACAGCTCTGCCTTTAATACCATCATTCTAAATAAACTGGTTCCTAAGCTCCGGAGCCTGGGCCTTGGCACTCAGATCTGCAGCTGGATATTTTTACAGACAGGACCCAGGCTGTAAAAATAGGGGACAAGCTCTCCTCTACTATCACTCTGAGCACCGGTGCCCCAGAAGGCTGTGTACTCAGCCCCCTGCTGTACTCACTGTATACCCATGATTGTGTAGCCAAGTTTCCATCAAACTCAATATATAAGTTTGCTGATGACACAACAATTGTAGGCCGTATCTCGGGTAATAATGAATTTGAGTACAGAGAGGAAATTAAGTACCTGGTGGCATGGTACGAAGACAATAACCTATCCCTCAACGTCAGCAAGACGAAGGAATTGGTTGTTGACTTCAGAGGGAGTAGCAAACCGCATGACCCAATTTACATCGGTGGTGCGCAAGTGGAACAGGTCAAAAGCTTTAGGTTCCTCAGGATCAATATCACAAATGACCTGACTTGGTCCAACCAAGCAGAGTACACTGCCAAGAGGGCCCAACCAGTGCCTTTACTTCCTGAGAAAACTAAAGAAATTTGGCCTGTTCCCTAAAACCCTCACTAACTTTTATACATGCACCATAGAAAGCATTCTTCTAGGGTGCATCGCAACCTGGTATGGAAGTTGTCCTGTCCAAGACCGAAAGAAGCTGCAGAAGATCGAGAACACGGTGCAGCACATCACACAAACCAATCTTCCGTCCATGGACTCACTTTACACCGCACGCTGTCGGAGCAGTGCTGCCAGGATAATCAAGGACACGACCCACCCAACCAACACACTTTTCATCCCTCTTCCCTCCAGGAGAAGGTTCAGGAGCTTAGAGACCCGTATGGCCAGATTTGGGAACAGCTACTTTCCGACTGTGATAAGACTGCTGAACGGATCCTGACCCGGATCTGGGCCGTACCCTCCAAATATCAGGACCTGCCTCTGGGTTTTTTTGCACTACCTTACTGCCCATTTTTCTATTTTCTATTTATGATTTATAATTTAAATTTTTAATATTTACTAATTTTAACTATTTTTAATATTTAATATTTGTAATCCAGGGAGTGTGAAGCGCAGAATCAAATATCGCTGTGATGATTGTACATTCTAATACCAATCGTTTGGCGACAATAAAGTATAAAGTATAATACAGACAAACACAATGGAATCAATCAAAACCGACACACAACCAAAACCAAAGTGCAAAAGACAACAAACTGTGCAAATACAAAAAGGAGAAAAACAAAGTAATAATAATAAGCAACAAATATCGAGAACATGAGTTGTAGAGTCCTTGAAAGTAAGTCCATAGGTTGTGGAATCATTTCAGTGTTGGGGTTACCGAAGTTGAGTGAAGTTATCCCCTCTGGTACCAGAGCCTGGTGGTTGATGGTGGAACAAACAATCCACAGGAAATATCACAAGGCAAGTAAAAAGAGGGAATCCCTTGAACCAATTCAAAACGAAGTTATTCAATAGTCCCTAATTTGTCTTGGACTTAAGTGGACATAATTGGACATAATTCATCAATTTTTCCCGCTCACTATGATGTTGCTGTACAGTACATAAAGTTTCTGTATTTTGTAAATAAGAGAGATAGATTAGAATTCACTGATGTGGAAATTCACCATTATATCACCTTGGAGGGGATCCCATTTTGAGTTCCTGTTCAGTTATTGCTAGATATTGCCACCAATGAGTTCAAGAAATCCACCATCATATTGAAGCAACTCTCTCCTCAGCCTCAAGTAGAAAAAGGAAATGCAGGAAGTATTCAATGGGTCAGACAACATCCGTTGAATGCCTTGGTTATGCTGAACTTGAAATATTAACTCTCTTTTTCTTTCTGTACATATTGTCCACCCTGCTGAGTTTTTACAGTAACTTCTGTTTTTATTTAAAATTTCCAATATCTCCAGTTTTATTTTGATCATTCCCAGGTTCTTGATAAGCCGACTGGTGGTGTAGTGGCATCAGCGCCGGACTTCAGAGCGAAGGCTCCCGAGTTCGAATCCAGCCGGCTCCCTCGCACGCTTTCCATCCATGCTGGGTTGAGTGTCGAGCTAGCAACCCTGCCTCGTAAAAATAAGAAAGCCTGCTAAAAAAAAACGCCGTCACGACAGCTTCCTAATGACTCCACTCGGAGTTAAGGGCTTTCTTCTTCTTCTTCATGTTCTTGATATTGGGTTGTACAATGTGTTCTCCCAGTCAGCTTACATTCATTACAGTTAATGTCATGTCCAAGCACATAGGCCTGAAAACTCTTGAAATGAGAAATGACTTGTCTCCATTCACGCTTTTGTCTGTGGAGACAGAGATAAGCCCAGCTGAATGCAGATCATGGATTGTAACCGGGGACTTTGAAACGTTATGGTCCTATATCACAATTCTCCCTTAGGATTAGAGTAGGTGATTGAACCTGGGGACAGTTGCCAGGAACGTAGGGAGAAACGATTACAGGGTAAATTAGTGAAGAAAGGGATTGCTCTGTGAGACAGCATAGACTTGATGGACTGAATGGCCTGTTTTATGTCAGAAGGCGATATGGAAACATGGGAAATGAGGGGAGATGGAGAAGGGAGAGGGGGAAACAGTGGAGTGAGTGAAATACTGGAAGGTGGTGAGTGGTAATGGAACCCAGTCACCATGTGCATCAGCAACACTGGAGCCCAATTGTGGAGGGAAGAGAGACTCCAATGTAGAGAAGGTATATAGAGTTTGTTCATAAGAATTCAAACAGAATGTCGGTGGCTTGGCCAAGTGATGCCGTGAGACATAACATTTCCAAAACTACGATCCCGCAATTAGCGCTAATCGGGTGTCTGCTTAAGTAATCTGACTAACACAAAATCCTCGAACCTATCAAAATAAGCTTAACAACTTTAAACAGAAAGCACCAGGAGACTGAAGACCGTGTCACTCGAGAAAAAACACAAGGAACACTAAACAATTAATAGCTGTCATTAAACAACAATTAACCAATTCAGGTGCACTAAAAACCTCAGAGCTCAATGCTGTCTGGCCAAGGAGCTTATTACAGATTTACCTTCTCTTCACCTCACCAGTTCCCCACCACCACTACCCTCCTCCGGCTGGCGGAACTGGTTCTCACACTCAATAACTTCTCTTTTGGCTCTTCCCACTTTCTTCAGACCAAGGGTGTAGCTATGGGCACTCGCATGGGCCCCAGCTATGCCTGCCTCTTCGTTGGTTATGTGGAACAGTCTGTGCTCCAAACCTATTCTTGTACTGCTCCCCAACTTTTCCTTCGGTACATTGACGACTACATTGGTGCTGCTTCCTGCACCCATGCTGAGCTCGTCAATTTCATCGACTTTACTTCTAACTTCCACCCAGCCCTCAAATTCACTTAGTCTATCTCGGACACTTCTCTCCCCTTTCTCGATCTCTCGGTCTCCATCTCTGGAGACAGACTGTCCACTGACATCTTCTACAAGCCCACTGACTCTCATAACTAACTCAACTATACCTCTTCCCACCCTGCCACATGCAAAAATGCCATTCCCTATTTCCAGTTCCTCCGTCTCTGCCGCATCTGCTCTGAGGATGAGGTTTTCCGTTCCAGGACATCTCAAATGTCCTCTTTCTTTAAGGATTGTGGTTTCCCTTCTGCTGTCATCAATGATGCCCTCACCCACATCTCCTCCATTTCCCGCACTTCGGCTCTCACCCCATCCTCCCTCCACCACAACAGGGACAGAGTTCCCCTTGTCCTCACCTACCACCCCACTAGCCTCCGGATCCAACACATTATCCTCCACAACTTCCGCCACCTTCAACAGGACCCCACCACTAAGCACATCTTTCCCTCTCCACCGCTCTCCACCTTTCACAGGGATCGGTCCCTCTGTGACTCCCTGGTCCACACGTCTCTCCCCATGGATCTCCCACCTGGCACTTATCCCTGCAAGCGCAAGTGCTACACCTGTCCCTACACCTCCTCTCTTGCCACCATTCAGGGTCCCAAACAGTCCTTCTAAGTGAGGCAACACTTCACTTGTGAGTCTGTTGGGGTCATCTATTGCATTCGGTGCTCCCGGTGTGGCCTCCTCTACATCGGGGAAACCCGACGCAGATTGGGGGACCGCTTCGTCAAGCACCTCCGCTCCATCAGCCAAAACAGACAGGATCTCCCAGTAGCCACCCACTTCAACTCTGCTTCCCATTCCCATTCAGATATATCCATACATGGCCTCCTCTACTGCCATGATGAGGCTAAACTCAGGTTGGAGGAGCAACACCTCATATACCGTCTAGGTAGTCTCCAGCCCCTTGGTATGAACATAGAATTCTCCGACTTCAGGTAATTCCCTCCCCGTCCCTTCCCCTATCCCTATGTCACTCTGCCCCCTCCCCCAGCTGCCTACCACCTCCCTCTTGGTTTCGCCTCCTTCTACGACCCATTGTGTTTTCCCCTATTCTTTCTTCACCTTTCCTGCCTATCCCCTCCCTGCTTCCCTTCCCCCACCTCTTTATCTTTCCCCTTACTGGTTTTTCACCTGGAACCTACCAGCCTTCTCCTTCTCACCCTCCCCCACCTTCTTTATAGGGACCTGCCCCTTCCTCCTACAGTCCTGACGAAGGGTTCCAGCCCGAAACGTCGACTGATCTTTTCCACGGATACTGCCCGACCTGCTGAGTTCCTCCAGCGTGTTGTGAGTGTTGCTTTGACCCCAGTATCTGCAGATTATTTTGTGTTTACCTTCTCTTCTTTCCTGCATACCCCCCTTTCCACTTTGCCTGACCCACCCCTTTTCTTTTGTTGACCACAGGGTAAATGTCCATGATCTTTGGGTTAATAGAAAATAAAAATAAGTATAGGAACAAAATAGGCATTGGGCCCAAAATATGCATTCAAGAGGATTTTGGCAGTTAATTATAAAGAAGCTGTTAGTGATAAAATGATCTAACAGCTAGTCTTCATGCCCTTCTGAAGCTGATTGAAGGCTTAGCTGGAAAGAACACTTTAGAAGCACACTTAGAAGTTACAAGAATCGGGCAGACATAAGAAGATATAATGGGCTGGCAGAACCAATATAAAGATGAGTAGGGTCACTCCTCTAACTGCTAAAGCTAAGCCATTCAAAGATTCAATATCTGTAATGCTGTGCAAAGAGATCAGTTCTGATAATTACTCCAGACTCACTGCTCGCTGAATTACAGAACCACCATGCTCTCCATCCCTCTTTGTCCTTTAATCTTCCAATACGGTAATAGGGTAATTATCTTCCAGCAAGAAAATTACAGGGCAAATTTGGGATTAATGACTAGGAGCACTGTCACACTGAGAATGCGGTAAAAGTGGGTGTTAATCCAATCGCAAACAAGAGAAAACCTGCAGATGCTGGAAATCCAAGCAGCACACACAGAATGCTGGAGGAGCCTAGCAGGCCAGGCAGCATCGATGGAAAAGTGTACGGCTGAGGTTTCGGGCCGAGACCTTTCGGCGGGACTGGACAAAAAAAGATGGGGAGTAGATTTAATAGCTGTGGTTGGGGAGGGAGAAACACAGGGTGGTAGGTGAAACTGGGGGGGAAGGAGGGGTGAAGTAAAGAGCTGGGAAGTTGATTGGTAACAGAAATACAGGGCTGCAGAAGGGGGAATCCAATTGGAGAGGACAGAAGGCCATGGAAGAAAGATAAGGGGGAGGAGCACCAAAAAAGGGGATGGAGAATGGTGAAGGGTGGGGTGGAATTACCAGAAGTTCGAGAAAACAATGATCATGCCATCAGGTTGGAGGCTACCCAGACAGAAGATAAGGTGCTGTTCCTCCAACCTGAGTGTGGCCCCATCACGACAGTAGAGGAGGCCATGGATAGACATATCAGAATGGGAATGGGAAGTGGGATTAAAATGGGTGGCCACTGGGAGGTCCCATTGCTACCGGTAGGTGTTCAGCGAAGCAGTCTCCCAATCTACATCGTGTCTCACCGATATAGAAACATAGAAAACCTACAGCATAATACAGGCCCTTCGGCCCACAAAGCTGTGCCGAACACATCCTTACCTTAGAAATTACCGAGGGTCACCCATAGCCCTCTATTTTTCTGAGCTCCATATACTTGTCCGGGAGTCTCTTAAAAGACCCTATCGTATCCACCTCCACCACCGTCACCAGCAGCCCATTCCACACACTCACCACTGTCTGCGTAAAAAACTTACCCATGACATCTCCTCTGAGGATCCAACCAGTACATTAAGAGAGCTTGAGCCAGATTCTCTGACTTAAGGCAGCTTTGAGTCTGAGTTTCCTTTGAGAATATGAGATGCTAAATTTGAATATACAAATAGATGTGCATATATGGAGAGAATGATGTGAATAAATATATACATATGGCATAGAAACAGGCCTTTTACTGACCATCAAACATCCATTTATTCCAAAGGCACACAGGAGAGGCCGCAGATGCTGGAATTCTGGAGCAGCACACACAAAACGACGGGGGAACTCAGCAGATCAGGCAGCATCTATGAAAGAAATGAACAGTTGATATTTCAGGCAAGACCTTCAGGGCTGCAATACTGTCTGACCTGCAGAGTTCCTTCTGCAGTTTTTGTGTGCTGCTCCAGATTTCCAGCATCTGCAGGGTCTCTTGTGTGTCTCCATTCTGCTGCCTCACTGAGAAGTCTCCTCGAGGTATGCTCACCCTGAAGAACTTTTCCACCTCTTCTTCGACAGGAGTTCTGTGGGACCCTCTCTGACTGCTTCTCCTCTGCTGCATTCTGGCTCCTTGACCGCCCCAATGAAAGGTCTCAGTTCAAACATGGACCATTCATTTCCTTCCATAGACGCCACCTGACCTGCTGAGCTCCTCCAGCATTTTGTGTGTGTTCTTCTATTTATACTAATTCCTATTTACTCTCCTCACATTCCCAATAACTCCCTCCAGATTCCACAGCTCGCCTACACATGAGGGACAATTTGCACTGGCCAATTAACCTGCAAACCCATTTGCCCTTTGGATTGGGAAGAAACAAGAGCAGCTGGATCGAGTCTGTGCGTTCACATGTGCGCCGACACCATATAGACAACACCCAATGTCAGGATTGCACCACTGAACTGACTGATCCTATTTTGCCCGAATAAAAGCAGAAAATGCTGAAAATACCCAGCAGGTCATCCGGCATCTGTTTGACGGTAATCTGAAAAAAAAAAACAACCACAGATACTGAAAAGGTGAAGCAAAACAAAATGGACTGCAAACTCATAGCTACTTAGGCTGTGCCTGAGCATACAAAGCAGGAATACTGTGTTGTTTTGTGACCAGTAAAAGAACTTAAAATGAACCACAGAGGCTAAAAAATGGATGCAATGTCCAGCAGCCTGTGCCCTTTCCCCTCAGGTAGAAGCTCTCATCACATCACCAATTCATCCCATTTTGCTGCCAGGAAACCTGTCTTAATATATTTACATTTGATATTTGAATTCACAACTGCAAAATATGATAGTAGCATGATATCGGCTTGATTATTTGTTAAAGTGGTTGAGGAGAAGCTCTTCTCTTCTACTTTATAACTGCTTGAGTGCCTAAATTTAATGTCTGCCCCCCAGTTTTCACCTTCTTTGCCTTTTCTGCACTGGGCACATGGCCAAGTGGTTAAGGCGTTCGTCTAGTGATCTGAAGGTCGCTAGTTTGAGCCTCAGCTGTGGCAGCGTGCTCATGTCCTTGAGCAAGGCACTTAATCACACATTGTGCTAGTGTCTGTGTGAGGAGTGGCGCCCCACACAGACTTCCAATCTGCACCTTGTAAGGCATGAAAATGCCCGACGCAGGCCTCTCATGGGCTGAGTCGACGTTCCCTCCCCTCCCCTCCTTTTCTGCTTAGCTAGCCTTCAAAATTAGTGCTGAGTTTATTTTCAGCCCTTCTGAGCTGGCTGGGGAGCCCCATGTGAGAACCCCAGGTCTGTGAAAGGTGAGGAGGGTGATGGTTGGCTGGACAGGTGTGAGGGTTGTTTGACACGTTGCCTGCTCTTTCTGCCATTCTAGATGTTCGGAGTGCTCAGCGCCTTTATCCACCCTGAGTTTCCAGGCTAAAGATTTCCAAGAGTCAGCCAGAATGCATCACAAATGTTTCTGCCGTCTTCCTGGAAATTTCATTCCAGTAATGGAGCTTTGGTTGTCTCAGGAGTCTGCAGAGCACATAATGTGGTCTGCCCTTCAGAACTGGTTGGACATGATCAGAACAGTGATGTTCAGGACCCAGGTCGATGGGGGCACATTGGCGTGGTTTGACCATCCTTCCAATGGCTTTGGAGAATTTTGCAGTGACAGAGACAGCATGAGTCCTACTTTTCCAGTGATATAAGGTACTTACTGTAGGTTGGGTTGTCTACTTTTGGAACTATTCAGCGTGTCAGGGATTAATATTGTAGAGTAGAGCCTGAACTTGGTGCAGAGTTTAAGGCTGTGGATTTTGAACATTCCTCTTCCCCTGTCATGTGAAGCTTGTGATTACACATTACAAGTGCCAATAAACATTTTTAGTGCTGGGTGCATCCCAAGGTAATGAAAGTATTCCATGTTTTCTGGGAATGTATTGTGGATCTTGACATTTGCAGGTAGAGAGCAGGGAAGGCAGGCAGCTGCAGAATTGTACGGTGGGAATAGGCTGGTGGAGTACCTATGCCTTCAGTACGTTTAGTGCAAGTCCCATCCTCAAACACTGCAAAAACAAGTCAGCTGAAATGTCTAGAATTGGGAAATGAATCACTTGACAAAGGCAAGAGTGTCATCCACTGAGTGAAGGCTAATATCTTCAGGGAATATGGGGTATGCAGCATCACATCCTGGGGTGGCTTTGAATTTCAGTGGAGCCATTGGATAATGATTGGCACTGGGAATCGTAACTCAAGAAAACTAAGCAAATGGAACTATGCCAGGTGGCCCACCCAGTCTCCATTGGTCCTTATGCCTTATGCTGGCAATTGCTCTCATCCCATTGCTATTTGAATCCTTCGTGAATTTGAGCATTGCTCATGAGGCCAGCAATTACTGCCCATCTCGAACTGTCTTTGAAAAAGTGGCAGGAACCATATTCATGACTAGCTACAGTTTATTCGATAAAGATTTCTTAGAAACAGTGGAATATGTGGAAGAACTCAATAGGTCAGACAGCATCTCTTCAGAAAGAAACAGAAGTATTATTTCACATCAATAGCTTTTCATCCTTAGATGCTTCATGATTGGCTGAGTGCATTCAAAACGTTCTGATTTATTTCTCAAACAAGAGAAAATCTACAGATGCCGGAAATCCAAGCAACACACACAAAATGCTGGGGGAACTCAGCAGGCCAGGCAGCATCTGTGGAAAAGAGCACAGTCGACGCTTCGGACCAAGACCCTTCAGCAGGACTGATTTATTTCTGATTTTTACAACGTTGCTTTTGAACTCACATCATATGACAGGTTTTCAAACAACTACATATCCTGTAAGGCTACTTAAGTGCAGAAATCATGGGAGATTGCTCTGGTTTCAAAACATCAATGAGCGATGAGATTTTATAATACTTCACTGGTCACTATGGCTTCAATTAGCTTATTATTCCAGATCATTTAATTGATTAAGTCAACTTAAATATCTCAGCGCTGTGCTGGGTTTTGAATTCAGGAGTACAGATCCTTGGATGATGAGTTTATTGATGCAGCATTATTTTGCCATAACCTGCTTCCCTATGCCTTTCTCTTCAGTTACTTACCAAACCTATGCTTAAAGGCTGAGATGATGTCTACACTCAATTTACACTTCATTAGGTACCTCCTGTACCTAATAAAGTGGCCACTGAGAGCACGTTCGTGATCTTCTGCTACAGTAGCCCATCCACTTCGAGGTCTGACGTGTTGTGCATTCAGAGGTGCTCTTCTGCACACCACGGTTGTAACGTGCGGCTGTTTGAGATACTGTCGTCTTCCTGTCAGCTTGAACCAGTCTGGCCATTCTCCTCTGACCTCTCTCACTAACAAGGCATCTTCACCCACAGAACTGGATGTTTCCTATTTTTTTTGCACCATTTTCTGTAAACTCTAGACTGTTGTGTCTGTGAGAATCTCAGGAAATCAGCTGTTTCTGAGATGCTCAAACTGCTCTGTCTGACACCGACAATCATTCCACAGTCAAAATCACTCAGATCACATTTCATCCCCATTCTGATGTTTAGTCGGAACATCTTCACCATGTCTGTATGTTTTTATGTATTGAGTTGCGGCTACATGATTGGCTGATTAGATATTTATATAAATGAGCAGGTGTACGTAATGAAGTGGCCATTAAATGTATGATTGCACCAGCTACATTCTAGAACCATTGTTTGAGCCCAAGTTAAGCACAATTACAAAACTGACCTTGAAAGTTCCTGGAAGGTATTATAAAAATGCTAATCTATATTACACATATGTTTACAAACATGGAAAGGGGCCACTCAGCCCATTGGGTATATGGCAGCTCTCAGAGCTTTCCAATGAGTCTCATTTTCCCATTTGTTTCCCTGCAAACTATCCTCTTTTGTTTGACCATTAACTCCCCAGAATTTCTCCTGCCACCGGCCTACACTGGGGGCAATTTACAGAAGGCAGCAAATCTTTGGGACGTGGTTGGGAATTGGAGCACCCAGGGAAAATCCACACAGTCACAGAGAGAACATGCGCTCAGATGGCATCCAAGGTCAGGATCAAACCCAAGTTGCCTGAACTGTACAGTAGCAGCACGAACTTCTGCATGACTGCCACCCTGTATTCGCAACAGTTCAGCAGAGCAGACTGTGAACAGCTAGGTACTGTTTCAACGGGCTCTGTAACCAGTAGGAATGGGGTTTAAATTCCTGAACTGATACACGTGTGTGAAATCAATTCTCTCAGGACTCAAAGACCATAAATCTACTAATTTAATATTGACTGTTCACTAGCTTTGTTTAAACAAATAGAACTGACCTCAACCATATGAATATCAGATTGCATCATTGACCTTAGAATACCTTCTGATCCCACAAAACATTAAATCACATGCATTCCTCTTAAAGCTGTTCCTTGTGGTCAAATTACAATAAAATAAGCCTTCTTTGAACATAGCCCTTTACGTTTTTATATTTAATCATTAATTTCTCATTTAAAAATATTAATTAAGACTTCATGAGGAGTACGCTATGAATTTTTAAGCAAAGATATTCTGAAAATGCAAAGCTCAACAAACTGTATCCGAGAAGCAGGCAAGGATTAGTTAAGCTGTCACAAGTTACCTTTTCAAGGAGGAGTGAGAGTTTAACCGAAAGAGGAGATTCTGTGAAAAGCTATTTTCATAATGCTGGGTGTGGGAAATGGTCCTATTTATTTTTAATCTATCAAGTTTTCTTTTAATAATGCCTGAATTGGCTCTGTTTGATTTGGCAGTTTTCTGTCCAGAAGTCAAAGCCAGATGGCTGAAGTCTGGAGGCTGAAAGCCTGTCCTTGAGGTGGAGATCTGTCCATATGTGTGGCTGGGTGGGAGGGAGGAAAGAGGCCTGTTTTGTTAATGTTTGTTTCACGGCATGTTGTGTTTTCTGTTGTCTGATGAGTATTGTGGGTATGCTATGTTAGTGCCAGGATGTGTGGCAACACTTGGGGGCTGCCTCTGGCACATCCTTAGGTGTCTTGGTTGTTAATGCAAATAATACATTTCACTGTATCTTTCCAGTACATGTGATAAATAAATCCAAATCTGAATAAATCAGAGTCTGAATTATTCAAATATCTCCATATTTTACCACCTACTTCAATCATAATAATGTACCTGCCAAACTGCTTAATTGATTCCACAATGGTGCTGAGCTGTGACTTCTGCTGAGGCTCTGGCTCCGAATTGTTTATTTGTTTGGCTCATGGGGATGGTTTTGGGGAAAGGAAGGGAAGGGATTAGGGCTCGTGGACAAGAATGTGAGGAAATTAAAGGTCAGGCTGGAATCGAAGTTGCCACTCTGCTTTTAAAGCCGACAACACTTACATGGGACATCCGTTGCCCTGACTGGAATGTCTGGCTGGAATTTGGACTGGCAGGCATGTATGAATGAGGGCTGGTGGCCACCACCCCCCATTCCCAAAACAGCGAGTGTCAGAGGGTTCCAGCGTCAATCTTCCATGCGAGCAGGAGGAATGAGGTCCAGTGATCCCCTGGGTTCACAAATCGATGAGACCAGAGTTCGAAGCCCAGTGTTCGGTGATCAGCCGGTCCTGGGGTTGATGCCGAAGATCAAGGCCCGATGGTCAAATTGGAAGTCCAGTAGCTGAGTCCTATTGGCCGCAACCCGGAGCCCGCAAATCTCTGTGACTCCGCCGAGGAAGCTGAAGACCAAAGTCTGCAACTTGGAGTCCAAATCCAAGTCTACTGGAAGTTGGACGCCAAAGAGGATGGCCTGTGCTGGGCTTAGTGGACTGTTATGAAGGAGGATCAAGGCTTCTTTTGCTGTAACACAAGAAAGACTGCAGATGCTGGAACTTCAAAGCAACACATGCACAAAATGCTGGAGGAACTCAGCCAGCCAGGCAACATCTATGGAAAAAAGTCAATCGTCAAAGTTTCAGACTGGGACCTTCTTCATTACTGAGAAGGAAGGGGGAAAATGCCAGGATAAAAAGGAAGAGGGAGTGGAAAGAAGCTAGCTGGAAGGTGATAGGCGAAGCCAGGTGGGTGGGATAGGCCAAGAAATAATCTGATTGGAGAGGAGAGGGGACAATAGGAGAAAGAGAAGGAAGTGGGGACCCAGGAGGAAGTGATAGACAGGTGAGAAGAAGTGAAAGGTCACAGTGGGGAATGGAGGAATGGAGAAATGGCGGGGGGGGCATTTTTTACCGGAAGGGGAAATTGATATTCATGCCATCAAGTTGGAGGGTACCTAGGCAGAATATAAGGTGTTGCTCCTCCACCCTGAGGGTGGCTTCATCTTGGCAGAAGAGGAGGCCATGGATTGACGGGTTGGAATGGGTATAGGAATCGGAATTAATGTGTTTGGCCACCCAGAAGTCTCACTTGTGGCGGATGGCTCAGAAATGCCCGAAGAGGCAGACCACAATTTACGACGGGTTTTGCTGTAGTTGTTTTGTTGCTTGTTGTGGCAAGTGTTCTGCCAAGTGTTGTGGGTATGCTATGTTGGCGCCAAAACGTGTCATAACACTTGCGGGCTGCCTCCGCACACACTTTGGTTCTGTTGGTTTTTAGCCATATGTTTTGAAGTACACATGATAAATAAACTTGAATCTTGAATCTTGATGAAGGTGCAGTTTGCTCATATGATACAAAAAAAAGTCTTGGGTTGGTAGGGCTGGAGTCTTCCCTTACTTACCTATGTGTACAATGGGCCAGTGATTGAACCAAGACTGGAACTGCAGATGCCCTGATTAGGCATGTGTAGAAAATGACAAAAGAAAAATAGTTTTGTTGTGAAATATCTGTTGTCGAGGTTGAGAGCTTTCAGTGACTTTGATATAATGGCAGCTATGAGAGTTGTTCAAGAGGGTAATAGAAATAATCCTGGGAATTATAGATCAGTGAGACTAAGTCAATGGTGGGCAATTTAATTGAGAGGGTTCTGAGAGATAGGATCTATGAGCATTTGGAGAAGCATAGTCTAGTTATGGTTAGTCAGCATGGCTTTGCAAATGGCACGTTGTGCCTCACAAGACTGATTGACATTTCCGAAGAAATGACAGATCAAATTGATGAAGGTAGAGTGGTGAATGTGGTGTATATTGATTTTAGTTAGGCATTGACAGGGTTCCCCATGGAAGGCCCATTCAGAAGGCTATGAGGCAGGGGATCCACGGAAGCCCGGCGGTGTAGATCCGGAATTGGATAGCCCACAAAATGCAGAGGCTGGTAGTAGATGGAGAGTTTTCTGCGTGGAGGTCCTTGACAAGTGGTGTTGCACAGGGATCCCTCCTCTTTGTGATTTTTATAAATGACTCGGATGAGAAAGTGGAAGGTTAGTGTTGTTGTGGATAGCGTAGAAGGTTGCTGCACAACTAGGCTGAGAAGTGGCAGATGGAGTTCAATCTGGAGAAGTATGAAGTCATGCACTTTGGAAGGTCGAACCTGAAGACAAAGTAGAAGGATAATGGCTAAATTCTTAGCAATGTGTGAACAGAGGGATCTTTCTATATCTATCTTTCTCTATCACTTTCTCTGTCTCTCCCTCTATCACATGTATTTCTCTCTCTTGTTGTCACTTTCTATCTGTCATTTTCTGAGATTCAAACTACTTTTCTCCTCATAGCCACACGTAAATAGATAGATACTTTATTGATTCCAAAAGAAATGACAGTGCCACAGTAGCATTACAAGCGCACAGATATACAAGTATTAGAAGGGAAGTAAGGGAAAGAATTTAAAAAAATAACAGTCTCACAGCAGGCGGTCATCACATTCCCAGCCGTAGGTTGACCATTATAGAGCCTAATGTCTGAGGGTCAAAAATGACCTTATATAACGCTTTTTGGAGCAGAGCAGATGTCTTACTCTATGATCAAAATTGCTTCTCTGTTCAGTCAAGGTAGCATGCAGAGGGTGAGAAACATTGTCCAGAACTGCCAGGATTTTGCGGAGTTCTACCACAAGGGGACTTTGTTCTACCACAGCCTCCACTGTGTCCAGTTTGACTCCATAACAGAGCCGGCTTTTCTAATCAGTTTATTGAGGCTGTTGGCATCACCCGTGTTTGATGCCATTGCCCCAGTACACCACCACACAGAAGATTGTACTGTAACAGCAGACTGGTAGAACATATGACGGAGAAGTCTGCATACTCCAAAGGACCTCAGTCTCCTCAGGAAGTAGAGGCAACTCTGGCCCTTCTTGTACACAGCCTCTGTGTTGGTTCTCCACTCAAGTCTGTCATCCAGGTGCACCCCCACCCAGGTACTTGTAGGTAATCAATAGTAACAGGGCCTTCCTGAAGTCCGTCACCATCTCCTTTGTCTTACTGATGTAACACTGAGTGTAGCTTTGTTGATGTGAGTTGTTAGCCGCACTTCCTGCAGACATTGCTACAGGCTCCATCCCCTTGTCTATACTGAGCTGATTCAACTCAACCAAGGCTCAAGTGGGAAATTGTGCAACTTGTCTTAGTGGGGAAGAAAATTTCAAAGCAGGGGGATATTTCCATCAATTGAGTTCTGCTATTACTGCTACACAAGGTAATTGTTGGAGGAGAATGGGATCATGCTTAGTTGTAAAATACCTGCAATAGCCTGGCATTTAAAACAACAAATCGTCAGCAGGACAGGCAGCAACAGTGGCAGGAGAAAAAAGGTTAATATTTCCATTCAATGAACTTTCATCAGATCCTGGAAATGCAAGAAAACAAACATGTCTGAGTGTCGAGGAAGGGGAAGGGAGGAGAAAGTAAAGGAACTGTTCGTGATAGTGTGGAGACCAAGCCAGACCAAATGATGCTGAACAAGTCTTGTTAATCACAACGGAATTCTGGAGTAGATGTCACTGAATGGATAAGAATTGGTACAGAGGGAGAGAAGAGAAACAATTTTAAGACTGTAAGATCGTATTTTCTAGAATAGTGAAGTAAAAGAGAATGCTAGAAATACTCGACAGTTTTTGCTGCAATTATGGAGAGAGTCTGAGAAAGAATCAGAATCACCTTTATTATCACTGATTTAGATGAAAGGAAATTTGTTGTTTTGTGATAGCAGTGCAATGCAAAGACATGAAGATTCTACAAGTTACATAAGATAAATAAGTATTGCGAAAACGAATGATGTGGTAGCAACACACACAAAATGCTGGAGGAGCTCACCAGGTCAGGTAGCCTCTATGGAAGTAAATAAAAAGTTAATATTTCAGGCCGAAGCCTTTCTTCAGGACTGAGAAGGAAGGGGAAAGATGTCAGAAAAAAAAGATTGGGGGGAGGGGAAGGAGGCTAGCTGGAAGGTGAAACCAGGTGGGTGGGAAAGGTCAGGGGCTGGAGAAGAAGGAATCTGATAGGAGAGGAAAGTGGAAGAGAAAGGGAAGGAGGAGGGGACCCAGGGGGAGGTAATATGCAGCTGAGGAAGATAAAAGGTCAGAGTGGGGAACAGGGGAATAGGGGAAGAGGGGAAGTTTGGGGGGGATATTTTGCCGGAAGGAGAAATTGAATAATGTGGTAGTGCTCATGGGTTCATGGGCTGTTCAGAAATCTGATGGCAGAGGAGAGGGAGCTGTTTCTGAGTAATAAGCTATAGGTCTTCTCTCTGATGGTATAACAAGAAGAGGGCCTGTCCTCTATATGTCAAAATTACAGGCTGATAACCTTCCTTGAGAACTGGTCAATTCTGAAATAATAAACACAAGAGATTCTGCAGATACTGGAAATCTGGAGCAATGCACACAAAATGCTGCAGGAACTCAGCAGCTCAGGCAGCATATATAGAAATGACAGCTGACAATTTGGGCTGAGACCCTTCTTCAGGACTGCAATGGAAGGGGGAAGATGCCAGAATGTTTGGGGAGAGGAAGGAGATGAGTTGGGAGGTGATAGGTAAAGCCAGGTGGTTGAGAAAAGTCATGGACTGAAGAGGAAGGAAGCAGATAGGAGAGGAGAGTGGACTATGGGAGAAAGAGAAGGAGGAGGGGCACCTCTGCAGCTGACGGTAGTTTGTCTAATGCAGTGAATTTGCAGGTTTTTGAAAAATGATCAACAATTACCATGATAACGGTTTCCCCTTGGAAGATGGAAGACCTGTGGCAAAGTCCATGGAGATGTGCTGGTAGAGGATGAAGGAGCCCTTGGGTTGGGAGCGGGGCTGTTTGTTCTGGGCACACACCTCACATGCCTGCACATATTGTTGGACCTCTTTACCCATTCCAGGCCACCAGTATCTTCTAATGAACTCGAGGCTCCTGAAACCCATGGGTAAGTGATCATTCTAGATACATGTCCCCATTGAAGTACTTTAGACATGACAGAACATGGGACAAACAGATAATCTGGAGGACCATTCTTGGGAAACTCCCCTTGCGCCTGAGTGTTGCAAACAACTGCATCGATTCCCCAGTGAATGAGTGCTGTCACCGTAGGTTGGGACAAAATGGTGTTGGGCTGGTCTTCTCTTTCAAATTTGTCAAACTGATGAGACAAGGCATCTGGCTTTTGGCTCTTTGACCCTGGTCAATAGGTCAGATCAAAATTGAACTGGTTAAAGAAAAGAGCCCACCTGGCCTGCCTGAAATTCAGTCTTTGTGCCTCCTAAATATAAGCCTAAATCTTATGGTCTGTCCATACAGTAAAAGGGTTCTTGACTCCTCAAGCCAGTGACTCCTATGCCAACTTGACCGTGAGCAGCTCTCTATTTCTGATGTCATAGTTCATCTCTGCTGGGGATGGTCACATGGAGAAGAACACACACAGGTTCAGTTTATTGTCCGAATGTGTCTTTTGAGACAACACTACACCTACTCCGAAATCCAAGGCGTTCACCTCCACATTGTAGGGAAGGTCCAGGTAAGGTCAAACCAATATGGAAGCTGTTGTGAACGGCTGTTTAAGTTCTGCAAAAGCAGCCTCTGCTTCAATGGTCCAAACAAAAGGGCCTGTGGATCTCTTAGTGCTGTCAGCAGAGCCGCCACTGAGCTGAGGTTCCTGATGGACTTTCTGTAAAAATTGGCAAATCTCAGGAATTACTGGACTTGTTTCATTTTGGATGGTTGTGGCTAATCTCTGACTGCCTGTGTCTTAGTAGAGTCTATCTTGAGATTGCCTTTAGAGATGATAAATCCCAAAAATGAAACAGTGGTCATGTGAAATTCGGATTTCTCCAGCTTGACATAAAGTTCATGATCTTGGAGCCTCTTTAAGTTATCTCTGACATGAGGGACGTGCTCCTCGATGGACTTTGAAAAAACTATGTCATCCAAGTAAAGTATCCTGGAGCACACCATTTATAAGGGCGTGGAAAACTGTTGGTGCATTTGCAAGGCCAAAGGGCATGACTGGGTACTCATTGTGCCCTGTCGGTGTGTTGAATACAGTCTTCCACTTGTCGCCCTCCTTTATGCAGACCAGATTGTACACATTCCCCAAGTCCGGCATCGAGAATACTCTTGCCCCTTGGAGAATCTCGAAGGCAGTGTTCCTGAGTGGAAGGGGGTGACAATTCTTGGCCGTTACACGATTCAGCCCTCTACAATCAATGCATGGCCGCAGGCATCTGTCCTTTCTCTTTATGAAGAAGAAATCTATGCTGGCTGATGAGGTGGAGGCCCAAATGAATCCCACGGCAAGAGCCTCTTTTATGTACTCCTCCATTGCACTTCTTTCCGGGCACAAGAGCGCATATAATCGAGCCTGTGGGGGACAAGTACCAGGAGGCAGACCTATTGCACAGTTGTAGGTTCTGTGCGGAGGAAGAGTCAAGGCTTTTCCCTTGCTGAAGACCTCTTCTAAATCCCTGTAGACAGAAGGGAATTCATCCATCTTGAGTGTTGCACCCTCTTTGACCTCCTGAGATAGTCCCACTTTCTCTCCGCCAGGTGATTATCAAGGAAGATGGACTGATCAATCTGAGCTTCTAAATCCTCTACCAGCTCTCCCAAAGTAAGGACATCCTTTACTTCGCCTCAGAGTCCATGGCAGTACAGAATGGCCATGGCCTCCCATTCCAGTCACACTCCTCAGCTAAACTTCAAAACTCAACAGCGTAGTCAGCTGCCGATGCATCTTCATCAGATGACCTGAGGCTCTATTAGCTCCGGCGGGATGATAGAACTCCCTCTACATGGAGTTTATGACTTCTTCCGAATCAGAGCGGATCCTCAACTTCCCAATGCGTGGTGGCCCCAAGCCAGGGCTTTCCCAGTCAGGAGAGAGATCATGAAAACCAGGACGGCTGGAGTTCGAACACCAACAAACACTGAGTGAGGAAGCCGCAGCAAGGACCTAGGTCACCAACAAATCTCCCTGGGGTCGAAGATGGACTGACTCCACAGAGCAACTGACAGCCTCACCCCAATGACTCTGGATTCCTCCTAACAATGATTGCTGCTTGGCAACCTGGAGATTATGCATCTCTCGGCTCTGTCTTGAAATTTTCTCACTGTGGCTGCCCACAGCTTAGGAGAGGCTTCAGTACCCCGCTAGGTCAATCATACTTTGACAAGGGATCTAGGCGAGGATGATTAGGACCCAGGTGCTGGAGAATCCGAGCCTAGAATCGAGAGATGATGCGAGACTTAAATGAGGACAGAGCTCTAAACAAGGCGATTGATAAGACACCAAAGTAGAGCTGATGATTGAGCATCGAACCTCAGTTCAGGTGCTTTTTCAATATTGAAATCCTGGCACCAAAACATGGCCACCAATTAACGGGCTGGGCTTGAATCTTTAAAGGGGCTGTGATAGCTATCCATATTCTGGAGAGTCAGAGCGCCTAAAGCCTGGAAGGGGCATGGTCAGGTGTGTATTGTAACAATCTGAGATGTTAATTCTCCACCCTGAGAGTGGCCTCAACATGGCAGAAGGAGAGGCCATGGACTGATATGTGGGAACAGGAATGCGGATAGGAATTAAAGTGGTTGGACACCAGGAAATTCCACTTTTTGTGGATGGAGTGGAGATGTTCGACAAAGCCTGTCCCAATTTATGTTGTGTCTCACCAATGCAGAGGTTGCCGCATCAGGTGCACTGGGTACAATAGGTGACCCCGACAGATTTGCAAGTGAGGTGTTGCCTTACGGGGAAGGACTGTCTGGGGCCCTGAATGGAGGTGATGGAGGAGTTCTGAAGTAAAGTGTAAAGATATTTTTCTGAAATTGTTGAATTCACTGTTTAGTTCGAAGTATGTAAGGGACTAATTCATTCAACTCATACCAGACAGATCAAGTATTTCCAGAGCTTCAGTTTTCATTTTAGATTATCAGCAGTCACATTTTCAAAACTTTCCAAACAGGATTTACACTAAGGAAATTTTGAAGAATCAGTTTCTAGTAATATTCTGTGGTAGTGTCTGAAGTATGGACTTACCCAAGGTTAATAAGTTGACATATAACTGATGAAGCTAACCATGGTACATTTAGTTCTGTCCCCAATGGTAAATATCAAAATCACCACTAGAATAAAATCTATTCACCAATTTTCAGAATAGTAAGTTTGGACACCCTTATAAGACTAAAATAAGGCCATAAGACAAAGGAGCAGCATTAGGCCATTTGGCCCATCAAGTCTGATGTTTCATTTGATCATGGCTGATTCATTTCCCTCACAATCCCATTCTCTTGCCTTCACCCTATAACATTTGATAGCCTTACCAAACAAAAACCTATCAACTTACACTTGAAACCATTAGTGGCAGTGAATTTCACAGATTCGCCACACTCTGGTTAAAGAAATTCCTCCTCATCCCTGTTCTGAGGCTGTGCTCTTTGGTCCTAGACTCTCCCACTATAGGAAACATCCTCTCCACATCCACCTTACATAGGCCTTTCAGTACTTCAATGAAATCCCCTCTCATTCTTCTAAGCTGGACCTACAACACCTCCTCGTTAGTCAAGAAAGCACAACAGAATCAGGTTTATTATCACCAGCATGTGATGTGGGGAGACTTGTATGCCTCAGTCTCCACACTTTCCATGGAGATTGAGGTGTGCAAGGCTCCCCACCCCCATTCTAACAACCTTCTACATGAGTGTTATCAAGAGTGTCCTGTCTGGTTGTATCATTGTGTGCTACAGAAGGGTCAAGGCATTGGACCTGAAAACCCTACAGAAGACAGTAAAAACCACTGAGAGCATCACCAAAGTCTCTCTCCCCATTACCCGTGACATCTTCTGGGAGCATTACATATGAGGAGACCGAAGTATTGTTGAGGATCCCTATCTCCTATCCCAAAATTTCTTTGACCCACTACTTGCATTAAGATTCCCTGTCCATTTGCATTACTAGTTCCTGAATTTGTTCCCCATTTAGAAAATTGTCTTTCAAAAGTAACTTCTTACACTGTATTCCATCTGACATTTCTTTGCCCATTATCCTAATCTGTCCAAGTCCTTCTGCAGACTCTCTGCATCTTCAGCTCTACCTGACCCTCTACCTATCCTTGTATCAACTGCAAACCTGTCCATATTGACGTTAATTTGATCATCCAGGTCGATAACATGCATATAATGAGAAGAGTAGCAGACCCGAAACAAACTCCAGCAGAACATCACTAGTTATTGGTAGCCAACCAGAAGAGGCCTCCTTTATAGTACATCGTGCATGGAGGGACCACCATGAACTCCTACAGCCACCTATCAGAATCAGAATCAGGTTTATTATCACCGGCATGTGTCATGAAATTTGTTAACCTAGCAGTAGCAATACATAATATAGAAGAAAATAATAATAATAATTAATAAGTAAATCAATTACAGTATTTGTATATTGAATAGATTAAAAATAATACAAAAAAATTAATAAAATTAGGTAATATTCAAGGGTTCAATATCCATTTAGGAATTGGATGGCAGAGGGGAAGAAGCTGTTCCTGAATCGCTGAGTGTGTGCCTTCAGGCTTCTGTACCTCCTACCTGATGGTAACAGTGAGAAGGGGGCATGCCCTGGGTTTTGGAGGTCCTTAATAATGGATACTGTCTTACTGAGACACCGCTCCTTGAAGATGTCCTGGGTACTTTGTAGGCTAGTACTCAAGGTGGAGCCGACTAAATTTACAACCCTCTTCAGCTTCTTTCAGTCCTGTGCAGTATCCCGCCTCCCACCCCATACCAGACAGTGATGCAGCCTGTCAGAATGCTCATCTATAGAAGTTTTTGAGGGTATTTTTTGACATACCAAATCTCTTCAAACTCCTAATGAAGTATAGCCGCTGTCTTGCCTTCTTTGTAACTGCATTGATATATTGGGACCAGGTTAAGTCCTCAGAGATCTTGACACCAAGGAACTTGAAACTGCTCACTCTCTCCACTTTCGATCCCTCTATGAGAACTGGTATGTGTTCCTTCGTTTTACCCTTCCTGAAGTCCTGTGATTTCATTCTCTGAGGCCGATATGCAAGCAGTCTTCAGGAGGGTGAACCCACAAAAAGCATCCAGCCTGGATGGGGTACCTGACCAGGTACTAAAATCCTGTGCTTATCAGCTGGGTGGAGTGCTTACTGAGATCATTAACCTGTCACTCTGGCAGCCTGAGGTACCCACTTGCTTCAAGCAGGATTCAATTATATCAGTGCCTAAAGACGCGGTAACCTCCCTCTATCATCTAGGAGCAATTAATTCATAGTGATGAAGTGTTTTGAGAGGCTACTGATGAAATCTATCAACTCCTTCCTGAGAACCCACTTGCGTCCACTCCTAATTGCCTGCCAGAGCAACCAGTCTACAGCAGATATCACCTCACTGGCTCTTAACTCAATCCTGGAACAGCAAAGATGCACTCATCAGGATGCTCTTTACTGACTACGGCTCAGCATTCAATACCATCGTCCCCGGAAAACTAATCAATAAGCTGAAAGACCTTGGCTTCAATACCTCTTTGTGCAATTGGATCCTCCATTTCCGCACTTGCAGAGCCCAGTCCGTGCGGATTGGCAACAACATCTCTTCCATGATCTCCATCAGCACAGGTGCACCACAAGGTTTTGAGCTTAGTTCCCCACTCTACTCACTTTGTGGCTAAGCACAGCTCCAATGCCATACTCAAGTTTGCTGATGGCCCCACTGTCATAGGCTGAATCAAAGGCAACGTTGAATCAGCATATAGGAAGGAAGTTGAAAATCTTGCTGAGTGGTGTCATAACAATAACCTTTTAGTCAATGTGAGCAAGACCAAGGAGTTAATTATTGACTTCTGGAGGAGGAAACCAGAAGTTCTTGAACCAGCCCGCGTTGGAGGATCAGAGGTGGAGAGGGCCAGCAACTTTAAATCCCTTCGTGTTATTATCTTGGAGGACCTGCACATAAGTGCAATTACAAAGGAGCTTGCGAAAATTTGGTATGACATCTGAAACTTTGACGAACTTCTATTGATGTGTGGTGGAGAGTATATTGACTGGCTGCATCACAGTCTGGTATGGAAACACTGATACTCTTGAATGGAAAATCCCACAAAAAGTAGTGGATACAGCCCAGTCCATCATGGGTAAAGCCTCCTCAACATTGAGCACATCCACACAGAAAGTTGTCACGGGAAAGCAGTATCTGTCATCAAGGGCCCCCACCACCCAGGACATGCTCTCCTCTCACTGCTGATATCAGAGCCTTAGGACTCACAACACCAGGTTCATGAACAGTTATTACCCCTCAACCATCAAGCTCCTGAGGGGATAACCACTCAACTTCACTTGCCCCATCATTAAAACGTTCCCACAACCTATAAACTCACTTTCAATGACTCTTCATCTCATATTCTCGAAATGTATTGCTTATTTATTTACTTAAGAATAAGAATAGAGATGGCAAAAGACACCTTTACGAGAATGAAGAGTATACTGACCAATACTAAACTAGGCATGACAACCCACCTCAGAGTACTGAAATGTTACGTTTATCCTGTTATGTTGTATGGCTCAGAATGTTGGACAATACTAACATGAGGAAACGAATTGAAGCAGCAGAGATGTGGTTTTTGAGGAGGATGCAAAGAATATCATGGACGAAACAAATATCTAATGAGGATGTCATGAACAGAGCAAACACAAAAAGAGAAATAATGTATGAGATCATGAAAAGGCAACGTAACTTCATTGGACATGTGATTAGGAAAGAGGAGTTAGAATGCACGGTAATTATGGGAAAGATTGAAGGGAAGAAAGCAAGAGGAAGACAAAGACAAATGATGATGGAGACAGCAGCCAGAGAACTGGAAATGAATACCAATGAATTGATCCACTTGACCCGAAACAGGAGTGTGTGGGCCATGGCAGTCAAAGCTCAAACTGGACATGGCACCTGATGATGATGATGATGATGATGATGATTTATTTATTTCATTTTGTATTTGCACAGTTTGTTGTCTTTTGCAAACCGGTTGAATGCCCAATTTTTGGTGTGGTCTTTCATTGATTCTATTATGGTTATTATTCTAATATGGATTCATTGAATATGCTCATAAGAAAATGAATCTCAGGGCTGTATATGGTAACATATATGTACTTTGATAACAAATTTACTTTGAACTTTGAACTTTGAGTACAGCACAATAGAGACCTCTTGGCCCAGGAGTTTTTGCTGGCGTTTTAACCTCTCTAGGGTCAATCTAATCCTTCCCTCTCATGTAGCCCTTCATTTTTTTTTCTTTCATTTATGTGAAATTTAAGAGTCTCTTAAGTATCTCTAATGAATCTACCCCTACCACAGCTCTCAACAGTGCACTTCATAGACTTTCCGCTCTCGGTGTGCAAATCTACCTGAGACATCCCCCCTCCCCCCACCCGACCCCATAGCTTCCTCCAATCACCTTAAAATTATGTCCTCTTGTATTAGCCATTGCCGCTCTGGGAATTTTTCTCACTCTTTGCCTTCTGCTAGTCAGTCATTCTTCTTCCCATGTTAGCATCTCTCCTGTTATACCATGAGCTCTTATTTTGTCACCTTGTTATTGAGGAGCTGTGGCCTGAGCCGTAATATTTTTGAATGGTGGGCAGGTTTGAGGAGCCAGGAGGTCAACCCCAGGTACTGTATCTACAGTATGTTCTTATTTACGTGTGTATCCCCATCAAGTGCTAACAGTCAGGCACCAATCATTTTTATATCTATGGTACTGTAGCAGAGGTACAGGATTTTATGATTAAAAGTGGAAAATGGAAGGCTATGTGGGAGGGTAGGGTTAGATTAACCTGAGAGTATGTTAAGAGGTCAGGACAACATTGTAAACTGAAAGACCTGTACTGATCTGTACTGCTCTGTGTTCTATGCTCTAGGGTAATGACATTGACATGGATGATATTCTGTGTTATAAAGTAAGATAGGCTCACGGCAGACTTTGGCATCTTACAGGCAACTGCAGACAAGACTGATCCCTGTGTATATTGCTAGTTAGCATTGAGGTCAATTATGTTCAAAATGATCTATTATTAACAAGTGAAGGAGAGCTTGCAGGTCTGATGGCCTGTACAGTCAGAGGAAACTACGCATGCACAATTGTCATAGGGTTAAGATCATAGAAGGTAAAGATTAAAGACATCATATAGAAGTCAAGCTGTAGTAAATCAAGGCAACTGGACTTGCTGTGTTGGGGGTTATCAAAACACTACATCATAGCGCCGAGAATATGCCCACTAGCATTACAGCTAAAGACAAGGAGTGTAAGTATTTGAGAGAAGCCTTGAAAGCTTGCTTAGTTACCCTGACAAGGCCTTCATCAAGACAGCAACAAAAACGAGCAGGGACATCAGCCCGACAGACAAAGGTAAGCAGCAAAGCAGACAGAAAAACACAGTCATCCTGTATGTAGCCGGAGTTTCAGAGAAACTCAGGAGGATTTTCAACAAACACCAAATCCCAGTGCTTTTTAAACCTATAAACACCCTCAGACAGAAACTCATCCACCCCAAGGATCCTACACCCACTCATTAACAGAGCAATATTGTACATGCTAACCAATGCAACGATCTGTGTATCAGTGAGACTGGACAACCACTTCACAAACGGATGGCCCAACAGAGGGCTAACACCTCAGCTCAAGAATCAGCTGTGTATCTACACCTAAAGGACAAGGGACATACTTTTGATGACCACTGAAGCTAATGAGGGTTTGAAGGAGAAGACTGAACTGCAGGCCCAGTTAGCAGCCTTAAATGCACAACTGCAGGCGCAGGATGAGCAGAAGGTGCTTGAGTGAACAAAGGCAAGGAAGTGAGCACCTATTGGGTTATTCATTTGTTTATATACAAATGGATAACCTAATAGTTAAACATACTTTACGTATATGGTTTCAATTTCAAAAATTTTTTGGATTGAACCAATTTATTTTAGCAAGTCTTATTATATCTAATTTCTTTTTTCTACCTTCCACTATGGATCAAGCTTATTTAGAATGGAAAATCAAAGGTACAGTACGATTTCATGATTTATTTTTGGATATATTTTGATGTCCTTTGAACAACTATCTAATAAATATAACTTGCCTAGATCTCACTTTTTTAGATATCTACAGGTAGAAACTTTTTAATTACTGTTTCTCCTAATTTTCCACATCTATGTCCAATGGATATTTTGGAAAAAATTTTAGATTTAAATCTTTTTCAGAAAGGTGTTGTAGCAATTATTTATAACATAATTATGAATTTATGTCCTGATGTATGTAATAAAATTAAAACTGATTGGGAAAGAGAACTTAAGATCACTGTACCGATTGAAAAATGGGAAAAAATTCTTCAGTTAGTTAACTCATCCTCTATATGTGCTAAACAAGCATTGATACCTTTTAAAATAGTGCACAGGGCTCATATGTCCAAAGATAAATTATCTCATTATTACTCTTATATAAATCCTATATGTGATAGATGTCATTTCGAGACAGCTTCTTTAACTCATGTGTTTTGGTCATGTCCTTTGTTGAAAGAATATTGAAAAGATATTTTTGACATTCAACTGTTTTGAATATAGACTTACAACCTCACCCAATTACTGCTATTTTTGGGTTACCAATGATAGAATCAAATCATTTAACCTCTTCAGGTCGTCAGATGATTGCATTTCTTACTTTAATGGCTAGAAGATCTATTTTGCTGAATTGGAAAGAGATTAATCCTCCTACCACATTTCATTGGTTTTCTCAAACCATGCTGTGTTTAAATTTGGAAAAAATTATAAGTGTTGTTTATGATCCTTCTATTAAATTCGAAAAGACTTGGAGGCCATTTATTCAACATTTTCATATGACGTAATTTGACCTTTTCGAAACTTATTTTATTTCTTTGTAATATTGGTTGAGAGGAACGGAGTCGTCAACACTAAGGTTTTCTCCTTTCTCTTTTTTTTATGATGTTACAAAACAGCCCAAGTCTTTTTTTTAACTTTAGTTAATTAATTCTGTTTAGATTAGTTTTTTTTGGGGGGGGGGTTATAATTTTTTTTCCTTTTTCATGATTTTTTTTGGATTTTTTTTAATATATTGTTCATTTGTATCCTATATGATTGGGAGTTTTATCATTTAAGTGTCAACTGGCTTTATAATCACTTATGCTAATTATAACAATGTATTCCCAATAACTTTTTACCACTATCGTGTTATGTTTATTTATATAAAACTAATAAAAAGATTGAAAAAGAAAAGAAAAGAAGTGAACACCTTGCGCCAGACGTGCTCCAGTCTAGAACAGGCATGACTGAGCTTCAGAGCAACCTCAAGACCAAGACCGCCAGCTTAGCTGGGCGAAACAATGATCTCCAGGTGGCCGAGGAGCAGTACCAGAGGTTGCTGGGGAAAGTTGAGGAAATTCAGCAGGCAATGTTGAGCAGAGATAACTCGGGTGTGTCCTTTGAATAGTTTGTATCTGCTCAGAAAAGAATACCTCAGTTTTTTTTGTTTGTAATATTCTCCCACCTTGATTCTCGCCAAGATACAGTTTGGTTATATGGACGTTTATGGGCTGAGTGCGGGTCGGTGGGACTAGGTGAGAGTAAGAGTTCGGCAGGGACTAGAAGGGCTGAGATGGCCTGTTTCCGTGCTGTAATTGTTATATGGTTATATATATATGGTTATAATGATGTGCACGTTTTGGACAGGGAGGACAGGTAGTTTGAAAGAACGGTTGAAGAAGTCATAGTCATACTTTATTGATCCTGAGGGAAATTGGTTTTCGTTACAGTTGCACCAACCAAGAATAGAGTATAAATAAAGCAATATAAAACCATAAATAATTAAATAGTAATATGTAAATGCCAGGAAATAAGTCCAGGACCAGCCTATTGGCTCAGGGTGTCTAACCCTCCAAGGGAGGAGTTGTAAAGTTTGATGGCCACAGGCAGGAATGACTTCCTATGACGCTCAGTGTTGCATCTCGGTGGAATGAGTCTCTGGCTGAATGTACTCCTGTGCTCACCCAGTACATTATGTAGTGGATGGGAGACATTGTCCAAGATGGCATGCAACTTGGACAGCATCCTCTTTTTAGACACCACCATCAGAGAGTCCAGTTCCATCCCCACAACATCACTGGCCTTACGAATGAGTTTGTTGATTCTGTTGGTGTCTGCTACCCTCAGCCTGCTGCCCCGGCACACAACAGCAAAGATGATCGCACTGGCCACCACAGACTCGTAGAACATCCTCAGCATCGTCCGGCAGATGTTAAAGGACCTCAGTCTCCTCAGGAAATAGAGACCTTTGTCAAAATGGAAAACCCATCCCTGATCAGAGACCGTGGCATACTTACAATGCAGTCCTAACATTTCTACCCTGGCATCGCCACAAAAGTTCACACCTCCATTGATGCAAAGATAAGACTAATGACCCTGCAAGTCATTACCTCTGCAAGTCTTAGCGATCCTCATGTGATTGCTATATCCTTAAACAACTCGCACAGTTTATAAGACAGAAAATTATCCACCATGGATCAGAACTGAAGCAAGCTCTTGGATGAGTGGCGAAACATCTTCCAGACAACACAGCAAGTCCAGTTGCCTTGATTTACTACTGCTTGATATACAATGACCTGGATGACTGAGAACCTTCATAGGCATCATATTGAAGTACTTTTGTTAATATAGGTTTGCTAATTTTCTATTACAGCTCATGCCATGTTATTTATTGTGTTTACAAATATACTATTGGTGAAGATTTGGCCAGCCTTACTAAACTTCTCAAAGTGTTCTGGCTTGTACTGCTCTGTGAGCCCAGGCCAATTTTATCTCATCAGTATGGATTCAGGCCAAGCTCAGAGGATAGATGTAAGAGAAGCTATCTACAATTCACAGAGGTTATGATGTAGAAGTTGGCAAAATGACATATAGCGTTAATAGAGAGGACGAAAGCTTTGGACTGCAAGAGGGCAGAGAAGAGGCAAGTGGTATTGTGAGAATGAAACAAAACAAGATAGTTCATAATAATTGTATGGAAACTGAGAAGTATACGGAAAAGTGGGGACTTGGAGTATGTCCAGATTTCAGAGTAGAACAGATATGTGAGGTTTATTAGCTTAGGTGTAGTAGAAAAAATAAATGAAAGTCATGGTAGAGAAGCAGAGTTAATATTTCAGGTCAAAGACTCTGTTAAAACTGAGGAGAGAAAATAAGTTACTGGGAGGGTAGAGGAAAGATGGATTGGACAATGCGAACATCTCTGATGACATGAGGCCAGGTTGAAGCTGAGGTTGGCCGGTAGATAAGCTATCAATTGAGTCATCTAGCTAGGGATTATTGAGGAAGAAGGACAGGGAGGGAGAGAGGGAGGGGGGAGGGAGAGAGAGAGAGAGAGAGACCCTTTTCTCATAAAAACAGTGAAGTGAGTGCAGCTAGAGAGTAAGAATGCAGACAAAAGAATGCAAGAGTTGCTTGTCCTGCAGCCTACATTTTGCTTCTCCCCGCAGAATGCTGTGTGCATTTCTGGCTTCGTGCTGCAGGAAGGATGAGATCTCAAGGACATGGTTCTGTAGATATTACTGAGGATGATACTAAGGTTGGGAATGTTTAGTTCCAAGGAAACAATGACCGGATTGGGTTCCACTGAGCAGTGGAAGCAGAGGGAAGATTTATTTGATGTGTATGAAATATGAGAGTCTCAGAAAAGGGTGAACAGGGAAAATGGCTTGGAGAAAAATAATGAGTGATACTAAGCTGACACTAACACCTTTCGGAAAGAAACTTCATTAAAATTGAAGAATTGTCAGCTGAATGTCCTGACCATAAGTCAGAATTAGTATCAGGTTTAATATCACTGGCATACGTCATGAAATTTGTCATTTTGTGGCAGCAGTACAGCGCAATATATAATAATAAAAATTATAAAGTACAATAAGTATATATTGTATATAATATAAATAGTGAAAAAAAGGGCATTCATTGCCCGTTCAGAAATCTGATGGCAGAGAAGAAGAAGCTGTTCCTGAGATGTTGAATGTGTACCTTCAGGCTCCTGTACCTCCTCTTTGATGGTAGTAATGATGCATTCTCGAGGCATTAGCTTTTGAGGCTGCCCTCGATGCTGGGGAGGCTAGTGCCCATGATGGAGCAGGGTAAGTTTACAACTTTCTGCAGTTACTTCTGTTACTGTGCAATGGCCCCTCCATATCAGACTGTGTGAGTGCTCCCATTGTACATCTGTGGAAATTTGCGACTGTCATTGCTGATATACCAAGTCTCCTCAAATTCCTAATGTAATATAGCTGCTGTTTTGTCTTCTTTGTAATTGCATCAGAGGTTCCCACCTGCTTCAAAAGGGTAACATTCATACCAGTGCACAAGAAGAACAGGGTGAGCCAGTGGGATTGAATCCATTGTAGACCTATTGTGGCAATAGGCTAATTGCAGTGGGTCCAGGTCCTTGCTTAGGCAGGAGTTGATTCTAGCCGTGACCAACCTCTCAAAGCTCTTCGTCACAGTACCTGCCCCTCCCCCTGTTCTTCTTGTGCATTGGTATGAATGTCACCCTTTTGAAGCAGGCAGGTACCTCTGACTGCAGCATTGAGATATTAAAGGTGCCCTTGAACACTCCTGCCAGTTGGTTGGCACAAGTATTCAGAGCCCTACCAGGTACGCCATCAGGGCCTGACACCTTGTGAGGGTTCACCCTCTTGAAAGATGTCCTGGCGTCATCCTTTGCGACAGAGACTCACAGGTGGTTGCTCTTTTTGAGACTGGTCTCATCAAAACTAATGGATGAAGTACAGCACCTTTCCTAGCTAATGATTCCTCCTAATTGTGGTCACCACTACTAGCTCTTCCTGACCACCGCTTTCTCCTGCCTTCCCTGCCACTACACATTGATATTTACTATGTCCTTTGCAGTCTTGACATGTATTCTACAAGTCTATCCAAGAAGCCCCATGTCATTCTATTTTTCATTACACTGTTGTTGATGAGGTGTTGGACATGTTTCATTGTAATGCAAAACTTCCCTTCGCTTTTCCTCACTCAATTTTTATAATGTGCATGGACGTTGTTCCATTTGTTGTTCTGCCGTGAGAAAGGTGTGAAACTGAAATAAAACACAATTTCATAACTTTTTAATTCCCATTTTTAATAAATATTAAAGATTACACTCAAGAAAAAGTCTGAAGACTAATGGCTATCTATCTTAATATGTTAAAGGTAGATAATCACCATTTGTGTTCTGTTCTCCAAAGTCAGTGAATTATGTACTCTACTCAATAGGATTAGATGCTTGCTATCAGAGGGACTCCACTTTGATTAAGAAATGTTTCAACAGTGTGACTAGCTTATATATTACTGCCATGGTGTGTTTACATCAGAAATTAGACTCCGCATTTGATTCCTGGGTGTTTTACACATTGGATGCCATACTTAATAACTAGCAGAGTAATTTCCCCAGAGAATGCATTTCCAGAGGATTGAAAGTATTTCCCAAATAAAAATGCAATGATTTGTGCTTAGAAACATATGATAAAATATTCTGGTTGTTAACGTTGTTGTCCCCAAATGAAATAGAGTTCAGTAATAAACTAATTTCAAGGTAGTTTCATGTTCAGCAGAATATATGTGTATGCTAGTGTGTTTTTGTTTCATTTTGTCCACATATTGTCCTATTCACTTCTCTTTGAGGTTTTCATTTTTTTTTACAACTTTGAATCATAGTGGATTTAATTAGGCTTTTTTGACACTGATCAACATAAATGACATTTTTGTGTCAAAGCGAAAACAAGTCACGCCAAAGTGATCTAAATTAATTACAAATATAAAACACAAAATAACTGATTGCATAAGTATTCACCCCCTTTAATATGACACACCAAGTCATGACTGGTGCAGCCAACTGGTTTTAGAAGTCACATAATTAGTTAAATGGAGATCTGCTTTTGGAGATCTGTGTCAATTGGTGTAGTAAGGTGTTTCAATTGATTGTAGTAAAAATACACCTGTATCTGAAAGGTCCAACAGCTGGCAAGTCAGTATCCTGGCAAAAACTACACCATGTAGACAAAAGAACATCCCCAAGCAACTCTGCAAAAAGGTTATTAAAAAGCACAAGTCAGGAGATGGATACAAGAAAATTTCCAAGTCACTGGGTATCCCTTGGAGCACAGTTAAGTTAGTTATCAAGAAATGGAAAGAATATGGCACAGCTGTAAATCTAACTAGAGCAGGCTGTCTTCAAAAACTGAGTGACTATGCAAAAAAGGGACCAGTGAGGGAGGCCACCAAGAAACCTATGGGAACTCTGGAGGAGTTACGAGCTTCAGTGGCTGAGATGGGAGAGACTGCGCATTCAACAACTGTTGCCCGGGTGCTTCATCAGTCACATCTTTATGGGAGAGTGGCAAAAAGAAAGCTACTGTTGGAAAAAAAAACAACTCATGAAATTTTGGCCAAAGTTTACCGAAAGGCATGTGGGAGACTCTGATGTCTGCTGGTGGAAGGTTCTATGATCTGCTGAAACCAGTCTTGAGCTTTTTGACCATCAGTCTAAACACTACATTTAGCGTAAGCCAACCATTGCACATAATCAAATACACATCATCCCTACTGTGAAACATGGTGGTGGCTGCATCATGCTGTGGGGATGCTTCACTGCAGCAGGCCCTGGAAGGCTTGTGAAGGTAGAAGGTAAAATGAATGCAGTGAAATACAGGGAAATCCTGGAGGAAAACCTAATGTAGTCTGCAAGAGAATTGCGACTAAGGAGAAGCTTTGTTTTCCAACAAGGCAATAACTCCAAGCATAAACCCAAATCTAAATGAGAATAGCTTAAAAACAACAAAGTTAATGTCCTGGAGTGGCCAAGTCAGAGTCCAGACCTCAATCCAATTAAGAGTTTGTGGCTGGACTTGAAAAGGGCTGTTCACTCACAACCCCCATGTAATCTGACAGAGTTTGAGCAGTTTTGTAACGAAGAATGGGGAAAAATTGCAGTGTCCAGATGCGCAAAGCTGATAGAGACTTATCTGCACTCAAGGCTGTAATTGCTGCTAAAGATGCATCTTCTAAATATTGATTTTAAGGGGGTGAATAATACATAATCAATTATTTTGTGTTTAATAATTTTAGTAAATTTAGACCAATTTGTAAAAATTTGTTTTCACTTAAATGGAAAAGAGTCTTTTCTGTTGATTAAGTGTCAAAAAAGCCAAATTAAATCCACTGTGACTCAGTATTGTAAAACAATAAAACCAGAAAACTTCCAAGGGAGTGAATAATTTTTATAGACACTGTATACCCGTAATAAAATGAATCTCATGGTTGCATATGGTGTCATATATGTACTCAGATAATAAACTTGCTTTGAACTTTGAATGTATCTAGGTAAGGGATTTCATATTTGGACTATGTAGGAATCTGGACTAATGGGGATTAGGCAAGAAGTTGTAGCTCAGGCCCATAAAAGTTACATATTCAGTGCTGAATGGTGAAGTATGGTCTGCTGGTGCCCCTATTTTTATGCTTAAAATTTTTACAAAGTGACAGTACTAAACTCTCCGAAGCCAGGTATATAGCAATGGCAGATATGAAGCTCTTTCTACTCAACATTAACAACATGCTTATCCCCAATGCAGAAGGCCACCTTTTTCTGTTGCTTCCACCCTCCTCAGACCCCACTCTCTCTGACATTCCTGAATTATTCCGCCAACTTGTGAGTCTGCTCCAATCCCTCCAGAATCAGTTGGCCCGGCCATTCTCCATGGTTCAGCCAAAGCAACCAGTGTCAACATTGCTTGCTGCTCTCTCTGAGCAAGATTAAAACTCATGTCGTTGATACAAAGCAGAGATATCGCTACCTTATTATTATTGAGAGACAGCGCAGAATAGGCCCTTCTGGCCCTTTGAGCTACGCTGCCCAGCAACCCCCTGATTTTAATCCAAGCCTAACCATCGGACAATTTACAATGACCAATTAACCTATCAACTGGCACGTCTTTGGGTTGTGGGAGGAAACCAGAGCACCCAGAGGAAACCCACATGGTCAAGGGAAGAGCGTACAAACTCTATACAGGCAGTGGCAGAAATTGAACCCCGGTCATCTGTACTGTACAGCATTGTGCTAACCACTACGCTACCCTGCTGCCCCTCCCCACCCATGCTGGGAAATGTTTCATCTAGAAGCTTTAACTTTCCCTGTGAAGAAACCGGAACCCGTTGTGTCATTGACTATGCTCTCTGGAGCCCTTCAGCATCAATCTTCTGGAGTATTTGGAACTCCTAAACCATCACAAACCAGTAACTGTTGACACATTATGCCATCCTGATTGCTTACCCTATTACCTCACGGTATCTCTTATTCATTTATTTATCACATGTACATTGAAACACACAGTGAAATGCATTGTTTGTGTTAGCAATCAACAAAAGCTGAAGTTGTACTGGGGGCAGCCACAAGTTTCGCCACAAGTTTCACCACAAATTCTGGTGCCAACATAGCATGCCCACCCTGTAGAACAACACAAGCAACAGCAACAAATAACAATAGCAAAACAAGCCCCGCTCTTCCCTCCCACCCACCCACGCCCAAGCACAGAGTCCTCCAACCCCAGGACAGGCCATCTCTGGGCCTCCTGCCTTCAGTGGGCTCACACAATCACTGACATTGAGCCTTTGATTTCCTCAGTAGATTCACTGACTTGCACATCCAAGGTTTTGGCCAGCAGGCCTCAAGTTCCAGATTTTCGATTGACCTTCAGGCTTTGATCTTTGGTATCAACCCCAGGACTCACCAGTGGCAACAAAGGAGGATCATGAGCTCCAGGCCTCGAACTCTGGACTCCAATGATCGGAATCTCAAACACCAGGCCTCAAACTCCAGTTACACCAACTTGCGTACCTCAGGTTTTACTGGCCATCGTATCTCCTGCTTGCACAAAACTGCGAACCCAAAACCCACTGATGACCCACTGACCTTTGGGGCCACCAGCTCTTATCTTTGTTGGTCTGCTGGTCCAACATCTGACCATGGATATCTTCATTCCATGGCCATGTCGCTGGCCTTCAGATGTGGAGCATGGAGCAGAGGCCCAGACTCAAACTTGAACTCTAACCCTTCCACATCCCTGTTCTTAAACTCTAACCTGATGCTTAACTTACCGCTCTGTCCCCCAAAACATCCTTAACAATGTAACAAAAACCAACTGAGAACTAAGTCTGAGCAAAAACCTCGAAGGAGACTGCATCTTCGCACCATCTTGACTGGAAGTGCCCATCTAACCAATCTGCCAAAACCATCATCTAGTACTTCTACCCTGTATTGTAGTAACAGGGATCATTAAGCCACAATTGTGCCTATTACTTAAAACCCTACTTCACGACATAGTCTTTAGGGCACCATCCATTACTACAACACTGCATAGAATCTTTAGCATCTTACAATGCCTCCGCTTACTTTTCTGTTTCTTGCTTTTTAAAAATGGAACCAAGTTGATAGAATTCAGTCCTCAAAGTTTAATTTACAGTCCACATAACAGCTTGTCCTCAAATATTGCAGGAGCAAAACGCATGTACCCCTGAATGTTATAGCCCGAGACACAGGCTTGCTACCTTTATGGTGCAAGTGAGTGCTGTTTAGCTGTGTGGTGTTGGTATGGCAACACACAATCCAAGCATATGTCTTGAGAGAAAAGCTGAAACATCCAGTATCAGAAATTATCATATGAAATGTTAATGAAGAGCCAGCTGGAACACCTTTCCTTACAGTCATAAAACATCTAATCAGTTCAGCAACATTATCTCCCCTGGCAGATGTGTAATACCTAGCACATTTTCCCACCACAGTTCCTTTCAGTGGAATTTCAGTTTGATTCTCCTGCTTAAAATGGCTTAAGCCAATGATTGTTAAATTCAAGACCAAGTCTGGGCCACGGTTTTTTTTTACAGTTCTCCCTTTTATCAGTCATGTGTTCTTAATCCCCCTCCCCGCCCATTATTATTAAGCCACACTTTCACTTATTTCAGTCCCTTGGCAGGCCAGCATCTTTCCCTGCAGTTGCAAGCCTTGCTCCTCTTCTCCTGTCGGCACTAACTCACTTCTTTCGAGGTGTAATTGTCTGGGGAGTACAGATAAGCAAGATCACTGTTTAATCTTCAGCTTGTGCTGGGTTATCTGTGAGCAGGAGGGTCTCCAAGTGCCTGAGCTATGAATGGCAAGAAAAGTTTGAACTTCATTTCAGAGTTGTTCAGGTTTGACCTGCAACTGACTTTGATTCCGATTCCCCATGTTGTGATTTTTTTGCTGCAGCAGTATATTGCAATACATAATAATAAAAAATCATAAATTACAATAAGTATATATATTATATATACTTATACATAGATAAATACATATATATACATACACACACACACACACACATATATATATGTACGTATGTATGTATATGAACAATTTAAATTGAAAAAGTATTGTAAATAAAGAACTAGTGTTCGTGGGTTCAATGCCAATTCAGAAATCTGACAGAGCGGAAGAAGCTGTTCCTGAAATATTGAGTGTTTATCTTCTGGATTGCGCACCTCCTCCGTGATGGAAGCAATGAGAGGAGGGCATGTCCTGGGTGATGGGGGTCCTTGATGATGGATACCACCTTTTTCAGCTGTTTGAGGCATCGCCTTTTGAAGGTGCTCTCGATGCTGGGGAGGGCTAGTGCCCACGATGGAGCTGGCTGAGTTTACAAATTTCTGACCCTGTCCATTTGCCCCTCCATGCCAGACTGTGATTTAACTAGTTAGAATGCTTTCCATGGTACTTCTGTAGAAAATTTTGAGTGTTATTTGTAACATATCAGGTCTCCTCAAACTCCTAATGAAGTATAACCACTGTTGTCCCACCTTTGTAATTGCATCAATATGTTGGGCTCAGGATAGATCTTCAAGATGATGACACCCAGGATCTTGAAGCTGCTCATCCTTTTCACTCCTGATCCCTCAATGAGGACCTCTGTGTCTTCCCTCGACTTCTCCTTCCTGAAGTCCACAATCAACTCCTTGCTCTTACTGACGTTGGGTGCAAGGTTGTGGATGTGATATCGCTCAACCGGCCTGATCTATCTTGCAACTCACCATCTGAAGTTCTGCCAACAATAGTTTTGTCATCAGCAAATTTATCTGAGCTGTGCATAGCCACACAGTTGTAAGCGTAGAGGGAAGGGGTAGAGCAGTGGGCTAAGCTCATATCCTTGAGGCGCACCATTGTTGACTGTCAGTGAGGAGGGCATGTTGTTTCCGACCCACACCGACAGTGGTCTCCCAGTGAGGAAGTCATGGAGCTAGTTGCCGAGGCAGCTAATGTTTACATTCATTCACAAATTAGATACTGCATGAGAAAATCCACATATGAACTCTTGCTGTTGTGGATGGTGGAGATTCCAGAGCTGGGAGTGAGATGAGAGAGAAGGTAACGATCCCATCCTGAGGGTGCCAGAAAGTGATAGACTGTGGGTTGCTGTGATCAGCTGAAGATCAGACAGAATGTGTATGTAATATGTTCCTGCTGCAGCCAGAGAAGTACTTGTGGCACAGGGGAGACCAGGACCTAAGGTACTTACAGCTTCACAGTTCCTTTTGAATTACTTGAGCATAAACACAGTATAGATAAATGAGGAATGTGGCATCTTTCTGTGTCATAAGCATCTACGTACATCTTTATGTCTTGCTGGCACAGCATATGAATATCAATCTAATTGTTAAGAGTTATTCTGTAAGTTGCAATAGAATGAAATAGCAATGAGAGATTTGGACCACTCTCGGTATAATGTGCAATTTAAGTCTCCTGCCCATGAGAAAATATGTCTGGTGCAATAATGGTTTTTGGATTCGTCCTTGAAATTTGGCTATAGCCCTGTGAGGAGAGATTGATTGTGATGGGACTATACCTTAAAGGGCAGTTCATCTCATTGAAATAAAAGGAGCACTGAGAAAGTTTGACAATCTGGATGCAAAGGGTCTTGGTTCCTCAGTCAAGAGTAGGACACTTTATCTCGGGATAAAGGGTCAGACATTCAAGGTAGGGATGAGAACAATTTCTTTACTCAGATGATTAGATTTCTTCTGAATTCCCTGTCCCAAAGGTTCATTGAGAGTATTTAAGGCTGGGGGTAGCAAGGCATAGAGGGATCCAGCAGAACAGGAGATAAGGCCAGAGTTCAACCATGTGAGCAGGGTTTCTATCATATGTGTCCTATTTCTGTTCCTGTTTCTCACATGCTTAATACCATGGACTTTATCTGCATAGGTAATTTGATCTCTTAGTGTATATCTATTATCAGGGCTACTTTATCATTTAAACCACAAACTCTTATAGTTATTTGAAGTTTATTCGAAATATATTTTTAAAACTATTGGGATATTCTATTCTCAGCTTTATGTAGTTGATGTAACTGGCTTTACTTCAGTTAATAGTACAAAGTATGTCAGTTAGTTATTTCCCAAGACACGAGGGATTCACCAGATGCTGGAAATTCTGAGCAACACACACAAAATGCTTGTGGAACTCAACCGGTCAGGTAGCAGCTATGGAGGTGAAATGAACAGTTGACGTTTCGGTACAGCCCTGATGAAGAGTCTCATGTTGAAAAGTCAACTGTTCATTTCCTTCCTGTCAGGAGATACAGAGGAAGTTTGACCCAAAACAGAGCAGCAAAGATGAATTAATCGTGAGCAATAACTTTAACAATCAACTGCAAAATAACAAACTATGATGGGTCACAGAACAAGAGAGAAGAGATACTAAACTCACAGGCAACAAAATAAGGTAGGGGATTCAAGAACAAGAGGGCATGACCTCAGGATTGAAAGACGTCCATCTAGAATTGAGATGCGGAGAAATTACTTTAGTCAGAGAGTGCTAAATCTGTGGAATTTGCAGCCACGAGCGGCTGTAGAGGCCAAGTCATTGGGTGTATTTAAGGCAGAGATAGATAAGCCAGGGCATCAAAGGGTATGGGGTGAAAGCAGGGGAGTGGGGATGACTGGAAAAATTGGATCAGCCCATGATGGAATGGCAGAGCAGACTCGATGGGCCGAATCTTATAGTTTTGTAACTGAAGGCTAGAAGCAACTGATTGAGGCTGGTTGGTTTGATGAGTAAACAAGGATTGTGGATGAGACCTGGGTTTAAATAGGCTGCAGGTGATGATCAAACAAGTCAACAAATTCAGATATCTTGGCAGCCTAATAACAAGTAATGGCAGGTGTGACACAGATATCAAATACAGAATAGCAATGGTGAAAGAAGCTTTCCAAAAAATGAAGACCATGTTAACAGACAGAATATGAGCATGTACACTAAAAACAGAATACTGCAGTGCTACATTTATTCTATCCTGACTTATGGAAGTGAATGCTGGACCATTTCCCCAGCAATGGAAAAGAGACTAGAAGCAGCTGAATTATGGTCCTACAGGAGAATGTTAAAAATATCATGGACCACACACACATCAAATGAAGAAGTTCTCAGAAGAACCCAAGCAGTTCGATCACTCATACCAACAATAAGGGAAAGACAACTCAGATTCCTAGGACACAACATGTGGAAAGGTGAACTAGAAAAACTCATACTCTCTCGAAAGATTGAGGGGAGCAAACCTAGGGGAAGACCCCAGCTTATGTACATGAAAAGCATAGCCAGGTGGCTACACATCGAGGAAATGGTAGTCATCCAGAAAATGAAGGATAGATCTATATGGAAAACCATGGTCACCAAAGTCCGCATTGGATATGGTGCCTAGACAGACAGACAGTAGGTGATGAGTTGGAAATGAGTAACAGGTGATTCCTGTTAGCTGTTAGAGACTAAGAGGAGCCTGGTCCACCTTCCACCATCCGAGATTGTGGAGGTGCAGGCTCAGGTATGTTATACTGTCCATGGACAATGGGCTTGAGGTAAGACACATGGAAGGTAGTTGTGATCCTGAGGGATGGTGGCAGCTGGAGTTGGTAAGTGACTGGATTGATGTGATGGGTAGTGTAATGTATGGATCTATTTCCTTCAGAGCAATGACTCCCTTTAGCACTATTTACAAACTGATAACTTACTGATGCACATTGATCTGTTCTGTCTCTCTCTGTCTCTCTCTCTGTCTCTCTGTCTCTCTCACTGTCTCTGTGTGTGTGTGTGTCTTTCTTTGTCTTTGTCTGTTTGTCTGTCTCTCTCTCCCTCTGCAATGTGAATACACCAGTTAATCCCATCTTCATCTGCAATTTGTTGTGTCTGTACAACTACATATCAATTAAAATAAAAGCACATGGAGATGGATTTGACTGGTGTATTGGTATTGCAGAGGGTAAGAGGGAGAACACATCTATGTGCATGTCTACACAACAGATCTATGTGCATAGGTAAGTGTGAGTAGTGCTAAGGGAAGTCATTGCTCTCAAAGAAATAGATCCATACAGTGATGCTAAAGACTTACACAGCTGAAAAAAGTGACACCAAAAGGCAAACTGGAAGTGAATGTGACGTATGGAGGCCAAGCACAGCAGTTAGAGCTTTATGTGTTGAAAAGTGGATGGATGAGAATGGCTGAGAAAAAAATCCAACTGGACTGGCACATAACCAAAGCTCTCGATATGTCATCAACATGCAACTGCAGCCCAGATGGTTGCACTAACCAGAGACTGGCACAGCTGCTTAATGCTAATGCAAAGGTGTTTGAGAAGGGGATTGGTAAACTCAAAAGGCATGAAACCCAGCAGCAACACTAAGACTCCATAGCGCACATCCAGTGCCTGCACATTACATCCTAAAGTGGATGCTGAATTTAAGAGCTTAGAGGCATCTGGAATTCTCTCCAAGTTGATTGGAGCGATTGGGCCAATTGTCATGGTGATCAGGAAGGGGAAGGCTGGAGCTGTTCGCATATGCAGGGACTTCAAAATGAGCATCAACTCTGTGCTGCCCACTGTGCAATATCCCCTGCCACAAATAGAAGATATATTTGCATCTTTAGCAGGCAGGGAGAGGTTTTCAAAGATTGACTTGTCAGAAGCCTATCTGCAGATGGAGATTTTGGAGTCAAGCGTGACGTTCCTCACAATCAACACTCACAGGGGACTGTTCCAGTACAATTGCCTCATCATTGGCATCACATCAGCTCCAGTGGTGGTCCAAGTACTCCAAGGTATCCCAGGAACACAATGTTACCTTGACGACATCATTGTCACTGGCAGGAATGGTGAAGAGCACCTCCAGAACCTTGGTAAAGTGCTTAGCAGCCGGAGTGAGTATGGTCTGTGTGCAAAGAGAGAGGAATGTGAGCTTTTCAAGAATGAAATATTATATTGTAGGAATGTCAGTGACAAGCATGGCTTACAGAAGTCACAAGAGAAGACTGAAGCTGTGCTGCTGGCACCCAGCCTAGAAAATGTGTCACAACTCAGGTCATACTTGGGCCTTGTAAACGACTACCACCAATTTCTCCCAAATCTTGCTACGGTGCTGCGCCCATTCAATGCACCTTTGCAGACAGGAACAAAGTGGGAATGGTCAGAAAGATATGAAAGAGCATTCAAGGAAACAATGAGACTAATAACATCAGATGAACTGCTCACCCACTATGACCCACCTCTGCCCATCAGACTGGTGTGTTGCATCCCCTTATGGCATTGGAGCCGTTCTGTCACACACTATGAACAATTGATCTGAACGTCCGGTTGCATCTGCTTCAAGATCAGCGATGACCGCAGAATGCAACTATGCACGGGTCGCCGGAGAGGCCCTTAGTCTAGTATGGGGAATAAAGGAGTTCTACCACAACCTCCTTGGACAAAGGTTTATGCTAGTAACAGATCACCAGGCCCTTGTGTCCATCTTCAATCCCAGGAAGGGAATTCCAGTGATGACTGCTACCCAGTTACGATGCTTGGCCGTGATCCTGGAAGCCCACGCTTATGACATTGAGTTCAACAGTACCAAACAACACATCAATACTGACAGCTTGTCACATCTTCCACTGTTGGCAACTGAAGAAGAAAAGTCTTCATACTGTGACCCAGCGAAAGTGTTCCACATTGCATTGGTGGACCAGTTGCTGATAACAAGTTTGGAAATACATAGAGAAACAAAGATTGACATGACATTTTCAGAAGTCTATGAAATCACCATGCAAGCATGGCCCTATGGTAGCCTATGTTCCCAGAGTTCAGTGAGACAAGACTGACTATCTGTATGTCAAAGAATGCTGATGTGTAGATCTCGTGTTGTGGTTCCCTTTAAACAGTGCACCACAGTGTTAGAGAGTCTGCATGAAGGACTCTTGGGTACAGTCAAGATGAAGAGTCTCACACAGAGCTATGTGTGGTGGATGGGGATAGATAGACAGATTGAAGACTTGACCAAAAGCTGTTTGGGTTGCCGCAAAGTTACATCCATGGGGGTGGCTCTCTTCACCATGGCAAAGGGTGTATATTAACTTCACTGGACCACTCATGGACTCCATGTTTCTGATTGCTTTGGTTGCTCATTTGAAGTGGCCAGAGGTCATGCCAATGAAGTCAATCACATCAGAAAACTGCTTGTACTCTGAGGTCTATCTTTGCCAGAAGTGGCTTACCTGAGCAAATTGTGAGTGACAACGGACCACAATACACATCAGAGGAGCTCAGACTATTCATAAAGAAAAATGGCTTCAAATATTTCAAGTCAGCCCCTCACCACCCAGCAATGAATGGGTTATTTGAGAGGTTGATTCAAACATTCAAGAAGTCCATTAAAGCAATGGACAAGGAGGACATTTCTCTACAGCATATGGTGGACAACTTCCTTTTTATGTATCAGAACTCTGTTCATGCGACGACAAATCAAACAGTTGCAATGCTGTTCATTAGCAGGAATCCGAGATGTCACATAGACCTCCTGAAAGCAGATCTACGGAGGGAAGTGCAGAATAAACAGTTCAGCCAGTTGCCGAGTGAATCAGCAAGGAGCTTCGAGTTTGGACAGGAAATCCTAACGCATGATTACTGAGAGGTGGACACTCGGTGGGAAAGCTACAAGACTCTGACGTACACAGTATATGTAGGAGATCATACATAGAGACATCATGTGGACCAGATACTTGAAGCTCAGTCGAAGAACTCACCTGAGTCGATTGCATCCAACAAGACGGACACATTAGAACCACCGGACTTGCTTCTCAGTGATGATCATGTCACTAACAGCATCGCGACACCTGAAGCAGAGAACATTGTCTTTGACAAGACACCTGCCAAACCTGATGCCTCTCCACAGGTCCAAATGCACTTCCTGAAAGAAACAGAGCAGCACACAAGACTGAATCTTTAGTGTAGTGAAGTTAGTTATGGACTGTTATTGTAAAAGTGTGTTTATTTGAATATGGGTTGTTAAAAGGAAGTTGTATGTTTTGTTACATATACAGTTTTATATCACACCGATCAAAAGGGGGAGGAAGTGCAATGTATGGATCTATTCTTTTAGAGCAATGACTCCCTTTAGTATTACTCACAGACTGATAACTTACCAATGAGTATTGATCTGTTCTCTGTCTCTGTCTCTGTCCCTCTCTCTGTGCGATGTGAATACACCAGTTAAATCACTCTCCGCTTGCATGATTTTATTGTCATTGATGTGTAGTTGTACAGACACAACAGGTAATCTTAAAGGGACTGAAGAACCAGAGTGAGAGCTTGTGAGAGTCAGTGTAGAGGGGCAGATCTTGGGTGGGCAGCTTGACACGATCCCCAGGCCGGAGTAGTCTAGCTGAGCACCGACGGCTGTTAGTCAGGTGGTAGTAGGTCTGGTTGGCAGCTAGGATGGCCCTCCATACCCTCTTCCAAGCATTCTGGTTTTGGTAAACCAGGGCCCTGGTGGATGGGACCTCCACTGTCAGCTCCTCCGCAGGGAACAATGGGGACTGGTAGCCATGAAGCTCTTTCAAGGGTGACATACCTATGGCAGAGAAGGTGTACAGATTGTGGGACTTGCTGATTGGCTTTTTCTGACTGTCCACTGGATGATAGCCAGAGGACAGACTCACTGAGGCGTGGAGGAGGTTGCAGACAAGCAGCAGACAAATTCTGGGTTCCGGTCTAATACAATTTCCTGGGGGCGAGGATCTGGGAGGATGGAATGATGGGCTGAGCCTCTATCTCCATTTCAGCTGGGTCAAACTGTTGTGACAAAGTGTCAACATTTCGTGCTCTTTTAGCTGGATCGGTAGGCGATGGTGAAGCTGAAGTGGTGAAAGAACAGGGCCCAGCAAGCCTGACATGGGTTGAGATGGCAGGTCTGTTGTATGGATAAAAGGTTCAATCCAGATCAGAAAGAGCTCAGTGTTTCGTATCAGCCGAATCCTATTTGACGGTGAGTAGCTTCCTGCCTCCTACTCCATAACCACGCCGTGTAGAGTTAAACTTGCATGAGAAGGAGGCACGAGAGTGGGAGAGAATGGGCCCAGTGCCCACTTTGGATTCGTCCACCTCTACCGCCGGTCGCAACTGGTTGAGGCTGGCTGTTTTGTATGAGTGAAAAGGGACTGTTGTTGGGAGCTGGGTTTAAATAGGCTGCAGGAGACGAGTTGGAATTGAGTGACAGGTGACTCCTGTTAGCTGGGTGGAGACTGGGAGGAGCCTGCATGTGCAGGCTTTGACACTTCCTTGGATGTTGCCTGAACTGCTGAGTTTCCCCAACATACTTTGTGCGTGCTGCTCACTAATTTCCTGAAGTTTCTCTGTTTTTGTAACTGCATTTCTTGTCCACAGATTTATGTTCAAAGCCTAGGGTAGGGATTGTACGTTCTGCTGAATGTGCATCATATTACTTACTTGTTTTTATCACTTTCAGATTCCTGACAGATGATAAAACAGCTGTGATTTAAAAATAAAAAAAGTGTCTCTCACTTATTTTTTCAAGTATACTCATATGAATGTCTGAGTTTTCCTTTCTCAAGGCTTCATTTATAATGCATGGACATGGATAAAAAAATATTTTGTCAGAGAAAGGCCTCCATCAACACTGAAGATAAGTAAAATCCATTTAGCCTATCAGTAGAATTTACGCACCATATTTAATCCTCCAATTCAGAGACTATCTTTTATTTAAACTTCAGTGGAGTAATCCTTTATAAATATTTACTGACCCCAAAGTTATTCAAAGAAACTTGCAAAATATTCCCCCACTGCTTCAAGGAATTTTCTTCTAAACTTCAGACATCTTCAATCATTTCTTCCACCTTCCTGCTCAAATCTCCAGGACTTCAAAATAACCATCTAATTCTACGCTCCTACTTTTCAAAAGGTTTGTGCACCCCCAAAAGACCTCTTTCCACCCCTCCCCCAGTTCCTCATTTCAGCCACCATTGATAGGACTGTGGATGTTGTCTACATGGATTTTAGTAAGGCGATTGACAAAGTCCCTTGTGGGAGTCTCCCACAGATGATTAAGATGCATGGGATCAATAGTGAATTGGCCGCTTGGATTCATAACTAGCTTGCCTATTGAAGACAGAGAGTAGTGGTTGATGGGACTTATTCCTGCTGGAGATCTGTGATTAACGGCATTCTGTAGGGACCTCTGCTGTTTGTGAGGTAAATAAATGACAGATGAAAATGTAGATGGGTTAGTAAGTTTGCAGATTATATGACGATTGGTGGTATTCCGGATAGCTTAGATGCCTGTCAAAGAATACAGCAGGATATAAGTCAGTTACAGATAGAGTATGGGCAGAGAAATGGCAGATGGAGTTTAAACTGGCCAAATAGTTGCAAGTTGCACCTTGGTAGGTCAAATGAAAAAAGACAACTAACAGTGTTGATGAGCAAAGGGATCTTGGGTTCCAAGTTCATAGTTCCCTGTAAATGGCTACACATGTTGATAGGATGATTAAGAAGGGAAAGATCATGCTTGCATTTGTTAGTCGAAGCACTGAGTTCAAAAGTCAGGAAGTTACGTTGCGGCTTTACAAAACTCTAGACTGCATCTGGAGTATTGCAAACACAAGAAAGTCTGCGGATGCATGAAATACAAAGCAACACACACAAAATGCTGGAGGAACTCAGCAGGTCAGACAGCTTCTATGGAAAAGAATAAACGGTTAATGTTTCGGGCTGAGACCCTTCTTCAGGACTAGAAATGGAATCAAAATGGGTGGCCACTGTGAGATCCTGCTTGTTCTGGTGGACGGAGCGTAGACCTACCTGGTTGTAGCCCCCTGAACTACAATAACAAAGACTAAAGTACTTGAATCAGATTTGAATTTTAAATCCCCATAAAATGACTAAAGCAACATTTCTACTATTAAGAAATACTGCAAAAGTACATTTGTTTCTGTTACATAATGATGCTGAAAAACTAATTCATGTCTTTATATCAAATAGACTAGATTACTGTAATGGACTTTTTACTGGTCTTCCAAAGCAATGTATTGACGAACTTTAACTCATTCAGAATGCCACTGCTAGACTTTAACTAAAAACAGAATGAGGCAGCATATTCCTCCTGTAGTAACTGTTCTGCATTGGCTTCCTGTGTCTTTTAAAATTGACCTTGAAGTTCTCTTACTGCTTTTTAAAGCTCTCAATGGTTTGGGACTGCAGTACACCACAAATTCATTTTCATTTCATAATCCTGCTCGAGCTCTCAGGTCTTCTTCTGTCAGTCTCTTAAATTTAAACAATATCCCTCATAAAGATAATTGATAGGTCAGCTTTACTGAACTAGGCTCCTAAACTGTGGAACTCAATACCTAAGACTATAAAGGATGCAGATTCACTTTTAGATGCCAGCACAAAACCTATTTATTTAACCTTGCTTTTAACTAACATCATTTTGGCTTTTCTTTCATATTTGCACTTTATTCCATTGTAAAAGCACTTTGAACTACATCATATGTATGAAAAGTGCTCAATAAATAAGTTATTATTATTGTTAAAGTGTTTGAAAAATAGCACTACATCTACCATTTGGGTTCCTTGTAGCTTTTTAGGTTCAATATTGAATTCAACAACTTCAAGTAATTTGTTTTCTCTGTACAAGAACTGTCCATTTCTGGTATAAGTCATCGAGAGGGTGAACCCTTGCAAGGCAGTAGGGCTCAATGGAGTACCTGGTGAGGCTCTGAAAACCTGTGCAAACCAACTGGCAGGAATATTCAAAGACATTTCCAATCTCTTTCTACCACAGTCAGAAGTTCCCACCTGCTTCAAAAGGGCAACATTTATACCAGTGCCCAGGAAGAGTAGTGTGAGCTGCCTTAATGACTATCGTCCAGTAGCACTCACATCTACGGTGATGAAATGCTTTGAGAGGTTGGTCATGGCCAGAATCAACTCCTGCCTCAGCAAGAACCTGGACCCACTGCAATTTGCTTATTGCTACAGAATATGTGATCTCAATGGCTCTCCACGCAGCCTTGGATCACCTGGATAATGCAAATATTTACGTCAGGATGCTGTTTATTAACTACAGCTCAGCATTTAACACCATCATTCCTACAGTCCTGATCGAAAAGCTACAGAACCTGGGCCTCTGTACCTCCCTCTGCAGTTGGATCCTCGACTTCCTAACTGTAAGACCACAAACTGTACGGACCTGAACTAACATCTCCACCTCAGCAACAATTAACACTGGTGCACTGCAGGGATGCGTGCTTAACCCACTGCTCTACTCTCTCTACACCTATGACTGCATGGCTAGGCATAGCGCAAACAACATCTATAAATTTACTGATGATATAACCATTGTTGGCAGAATTTCAGATGGTGATGAAAAGGCATAGAGGAGCGAGATATATCAATTAGTTGAGTGGTGTCACAGCAATAACCTTGCACTCTGTACCAGCAAGACCAAAGAGCTGATTGCAGACTTCAGGAAGGGTAAGATGAGGGAACACAAATCGATCCTCAAAGAAGGATCAAAAGTGGAGAGAACGAGCAATTTCGAGTTTCTGGGTGCCAGTATCCCTGAGGTGCAGCTATAAAGAAGGCAAAACGGTGGCTCTTTTTCATTCAGTGTTTGAGAAGATTTGGTTTGTCGACTAAGACACTCAAAAACCTCTACAAATGTACTGTGGAGAGCATTCTGACTGGCTGCATCACCATCTGGTATGGGGGTGGGGAGAGCTACTGCACAAGATCAGAATAAGTTGCAGAAACTTTTAAAATTAGTCAGCTCTATCGTGGGTACCAGCCTCTGTATTATCCACGATATCTTCAAGGAGCGGCTTTAATGAAGGCAGCGTCCATCATTAAGGATCCCCACCATCCAGGGCATGCTCCCTTCACATTGTTAGCCTCAGGAAGGAGTACAGAAGCCTGAAGACACACACTCAGTGATTCAGGAACAGCTTCTTCCCCTCTGCCATCCTATTTGTAAATGGGCATTGACCTCACGAACACTACCTCACTACTTTTTATTTCTGTTATTTTACACCACTTATTTTATTTAATAGACATATATAAGTACTGTAATTCAGCTTTTTTTCTCTATTTATTTATTATGTGTTTCACTGTGCTGCTGCTGTAAAGTTGATGAACTTCACAACATATACCGGTGATATTAAATCTGATTCTTATGTGTAATGTTGGCTCAGTATTTCTCCCAGTATTTTTTTTAGCAAGATGGCACTGGCATACACTGTGCCTCTCTGTGGGTTGCAAGAAATTGTACCAGCTTTCTGATTAAATATACTCCTTCTGAGCTACTTTCGCTGCAATCTGCAGCACGTAAATTTCCTCTTAACAACAGACTATGAAATTACATCAATGACCTTCAGATCTTACATTCGACGGTTAAGTGAGGAGCAGTTAAGTGTGGCACCTTTAAGGGTCAACGCCATGGACGAAAAAGAGGCAGGAGGGGCGGGATTCAGACCAGGCTGAAGTACAGGGGGTTGAGCTGTCCTTTATTGAGCATCTTGTTGGTGAACGTACAGAGTACGTATATGTCACCACGTACAACCCTGAGATTCTTTTTCTGCCGTCATACTTAGCTAATCTATAGAACAATAACTGTAAACGAGCTGTGCAAATGCAGATACAAATAAATAACAATAAAAAATGAGCACAAAATAACAATATAACAGTGTCCTCGTACGTGGTGGTGCAAGTCCTGAGACACCTGTACCTTCTACCTGATGGTAGCAGTGAGCTCACCTGGAAGCACAGCTCTGCTGTCCTCCATGTTGCAAGATTTAGTTTTGTAGGAGGTTATGGCAGTCAAACCCTGCCACAGCTGTCAGGCATCCCTTGTTGATTCCAGTGTAGTCTGGAATCTCCACTTTGTCCAAGAGATAGCTTTCTGGAGATCATACCTGCACCTCTTATAGGACTGATGATCTCAGGGCAAGGCTGCTGTGTTGGAGGCAGATGAGACAGATCTCAGTTGTTCGTTGCATTGGGACTTGCTTAACAATGAACACACTGGATGCAGCTATCCAACCAGAAGGTTTTACAGTTTTCAGATTAGATCAAACCTTGAATTCCGGTAAGGAAAGAGGTGGTAGCATATGCTTTTTAGTCAATTCTCGTTGGTGCATGAACATTGGGATTATGCCCACTTCTTGTTTCCCTGGTGTAGAACAACTAACCATTAAATGTAAGCCATTCTACTTGCACCGGGAGTTCTCATCCGTGATCCAGACCACAGTTTACATACCACCAGTGGCCAGTTAGAAGCAAGCACTCACAAAAATGTACAATGCTGTCAGTAAACAAGAAACAGCCCACCCTGATGCATTTCTAATTATAGTCGGTGACTTTAACCGGGCCTGTTTGAAGAAAAGCTTGCCCAATTATCACCAGCACATGAGCTGTTTCACCAGAGGTCCCAACACACTAGATCATTGCTACACTACAATATTGTTCCTTCCTAAGACCACATTTTGGTAAGTTGGATCATTTGTCTGCACACCTAAACAGCAAGGCTCCAGAGATCAAGACAACTGGTTGTAGGAGGCTGATGATTAGTTACAGGTTTCCCTTGAGTCAGTGGACTGGGCCGTGCTCAAGAACTCATCCGAGGACCTGAATGGCTACAACAGGATTGTTCCAGACTTTATTAAAACAGCTGTGGATGAATGTGTCCCCATGAAATCATTCAAGGTTTTCCCCAATCAAAAGCCCTGGATGAAAAATGAAATTGAGAACCTGCTGAGAGACAGAGCAGAGGCATTCAAGTCTGGAGATCAAGAATGCTATAAGAGGTGCAGGTATGATCTCCAGAAAGCTATCTCTCGGACAAAGTGGAGATTCCAGACTACACTGGAATCAACAAGGGATGCCTGACAGCTGTGGCAGGGTTTGACTGCCATAACCTCCTACAAAACTAAATCTTGCAACATGGAGGACAGCAGAGCTGTGCTTCCAGGTGAGCTCACTGCTACCATCAGGTAGAAGGTACAGGTGTCTCAGGACTTGCACCACCACGTACGAGGACACTGTTATATTGTTATTTTGTGCTCATTTTTTATTGTTATTTATTTGTATCTGCATTTGCACAGCTTGTTTACAGTTTACAGTTATTGTTCTATAGATTAGCTAAGTATGACGGCAGAAAAAGAATCTCAGGGTTGTACGTGGTGACATATACGTACTCCGATAATAGATTTTACTTCGAGCTTTGAGCTTTATTGCCAGCACAGCTGGACGTGTGACAATTTCCTAACACTCTGCATTTCACAGTCTTTATATTCCTTTGTTCATGTTTGTTTTCTCTAACATTCCCCATTGATCTATCAATCAGACAATTCATTCAATAAACCAACCCTATTGCAACCCAGAGGACAATGTTGGGACCTCTGTTATTCATTAGTTATGTGAATAATTTGGAGGTGAAAGCACATGGCACGATTAGCAAGTTTGTTGATGATACTAAGTTGGGGCATCTTGCTGACAGCGAAGCAGGTTACAATGAATTGCAAGGAGATCTTGAGCAGGTAGAAAGATAGGCTGAAGATCAACAAATGGATTCCCATGTAGATAAGTGTAGTGTAATGCATTTTGGACATTCAAACCAGGGTAGGACCTGTACAGTGAATGGTAGTGCACTGGGTAACTGGAACAGAGGGAACTGGGAGTGCAAGTTAATTAGTTAATTATTCACTGAAAGTGGCCACACAAGTAGTCAAGGTGGTGAAGAAAGTATTTATAAATGCAAACATGTAGAACTCAGGAGTAAGGATGTTATGTTGCAGTTAGACAAGTTGCAGTGCATATGAAATAGATTCACCCCCCCCCCCCAGAAGTTTTCATGTTTTATTGTTTTACAACATTGAATCACAGTGGATTTAATTTGGCCTTTTGGACACTAATCCACAAAAAAAGACCATTTTGTGTCAAAGCCAAACAGTTCTCCACAAAGTGATCTGAATTAGTCACATATGTAAAACACAAAATAATTGATTGCATAAATATTTACCCCTTGTAATATGACACACCAAATCATCACTGGGGCAGCCAATTGGTTTTAGAAGTCACATAATTAGTTAAGGTATCCTAGCTATATATAAACCTGAATGCAGTCAAGGTGTTTCAATTGACTGTAGTGAAAATACACCTGTATCTGGAAGGTCCATCTGCTGGCCAGTCAGTATCCTGGCAAAAATTACACCATGAAGACAAAAGAACACTCCAAGCAACTCCACGGAAAAATGATTCAAAAATACAGGTCAGGAAATGGATAGAAGAAAATTTCCAAGTCACTGAGTATCCCTTGGAGAACAGTTAAGCCAATCGTCAAGAAATGGAAAGAATATGGCACAGCTGTAAATCTGCCTAGAGCAGGCCGTCCTCAAAAACTGAGTGACCGTGCAAGCAGGGGACTAGTGGGGAAGGACACCAAGAGACCTATGACAACTCTGGAGGAGTTACAAGCCTTGTTGGCTGAGATGGGAGAGACTGCACATACAACTTGTGCCCAGGTGCTTCACCACCCACAGCTTTATGGGAGAGTGGCAAAGAGAAAGCCACTGTTGAAAAAAATTCACATGAAATCTCAGCTAGAGTTTGCCAGGAGGCTTGTAGGAGACTCTGAAGTCAGCTGGAAGAAGGTTCTATTATCTGATGAAACCCAAATTGAGCTTTTGGCCATCAGACTAAGTGCTATGTTTAGCATAAGCCAAACACTGCACATCAACAAAAAAACCACCATCCCTACCTTGAAGCACGGTGTTGGCTGCATCATGCTGTGGGGATGCTTCACTGCAGCAGGCCCCGGAAGGCTTCTGAAAGTAGAAGGCAAAATGAGTGCAGCAAAATACATGGAAATCTTGGAGGAAAACTTGATGCCATCTGCAAGAGAACTGTGACTTAGGAGAAGATTTATTTTCCAGCAAGACAATGACCACAAACATAAAGTCAAAGCAAAACAGGAATGGCTTAAAAGCAACAAAGTTAATACCCTGGAGTGGCCAAGCCAGAGTCTAAACCTCAATCCAATTGAGAATTTGTGGCTGGACTTGAAAAGCGATGTTCACATGATATCCATGCAGTCTGACAGAGCTTGAGCAGTTTTGTGAAGAATGGAGAAAAATTGCAGTGTCCAGATGTGCAAAGCTGATAGAGACCTATCCACACAGATTCAAGTCTGTAATTGCTATCAATGGTGCATTTATTAAATAGTGACTTGAAGGGGATGAGTAATTATGCAATCAATTATTTTGTCTTTAATTATTCTAATAAATTTAGACCAATTTGTAAAGATTTGTTTTCACTTTGACATGGAAGAGTCTTTTCTGTTGACCTGTGTCAAAAAAGCCAAATTAAATCCACTGTGATTCAATGTTGTAAAACAATAAAACATGAAAACTTTCGGCGGTGGGGGGGGGGTGTGAATGCTATTTATAGGCACTGTATATAACTTGGAGCATTGTGTACAGTTTTGGTCACCCTATTATAGAAAGACATTGTCAAGCTACAGAGGGTGCAAAAGAGATTTATAGGGACACTGCCTGGATTAAAGGGCTTGAGTCAGAGCAAGAGTTTGGCCACACTGGATCTTTATTCCTTGGAGCGTAGGAGAATGAGAAGTGATTCCATAGAGATTTATAAAATCATGAGGTGTATGGATAAGATGGACAGTCATAGTCTTTCTTTAGGGTTGGGGAGTCTAAAACTAGATGCCATGGATACAAAATAAAGAGGGGAGAGATTAAAAGGAGACCTGAGAGATAACTTCATAACAGAGCTAACAGTGAGTTCCTGGAATGAGCTGCCAGAGGAAGTGTTCGAGGTGGGTACAATTGTGATATCTAAGAGGCATTTCGATAGGAAGGGAAGGTCTTGAAAGCTTATGGGTGGAACATGGGCAACTGAGACTAGAAGGGAGGAAGTTGAGCAAGGGAGCTTGTTTGTGTGTTTATAACCCTGGCCTCACCCTATCAGAGGTATTCCCTTTTCTCACCCTCCTTACAACTTCAACCTGTCTAGTTTTCTTTCTCACTAAATTCTCATGAAGGGGCTTTGACTACAAATGCTAACTCTGTGTTTCTGTCTACTTGCTGAGTAGTTTCTCTATTTTCTGTTTTTACTTCAGTATTCTGACATTGGCAAATTTTTCATTTTAACTTTTACCCTCTGGTCTCAATTCCATCTCCTCCCTCCCCATTCTATGCACTCTAATTTTGTGTAATAACTTCTTGTTTGACATCTATTTGACAGCTTCTGGATGTCCAAATAGTCTGCATCATTTATCAATTATGATGGTTACAACCTCAGATTTGTCAAGCACAATTTTTTTCTTTCATAAATGCATATTGACTCTGCCAAATCCTATTATAAGCTCCCAGCTACTATTTTCTTAATGATAGATTCCAGCAATCTTCATATCACTGTTGTCAGGCTAACTGGTCTCTAGTTCCCCTTGTTTTTTCTTTCCCTCTTTGTGTCTATTTTTACTGTCTGCTATTAGGAATATATGTGAAACACTTTAGTTAAAGTCATTAAGATCTGGGACTCACCATCTGGAAGCTGTCAGTAATATTCAAAAATATATTTCTTTTATTGCACTATGACTATTATTTTGTTGGACCCAAATACCCTGTCTTCATGTGCAGAAATAATGAGATAGCTACACGGAGACTGAGCAATTATTTGTTGTGAATTCTGTACCTATTAAGGTGTGGGATATTCAGGTTGGAAAGTTAAATATTTTACATTTCAGCCACTTACTGACAAAACCAATACTGTCTAGTTGGATAAAGTATGGTGTAGACATCAAAGCTATGATAATATATTGATAAGGTCTCTTACTTACTGCTTGTTAGAATGATTTTTGGGTTTAGGACATATGACATGTAATAATTGACTTCGGATACCAGTCTTCACTTCTGAAAATGTATTGTGCATTTAACTTGGAGTGCAGTTCTGAACAATGGGTTCCTAAAAGCTGTGAATCCCAGATCAGACAGTGCTGATTAAAGTTCATTTGGATGCCTGTGGATGTGAATCAGGAGGTGTGAAGGTTGTACATAGTTTCAAAGAAAGCATTGTCTATACATTGTAAATGTAGTGCTGTACTTTGATGTTTGGCACATAAAATATCGAGCCCTATGTTGGGCCAGCAGACCTTTCCACCGAAAGCGTCTCCATATGATGCCTGCTGTGCCTTGTTTTGTCGAATAAAGAAGCTGCTTTGCATCTACCAGTAATTTTCTCCAGAGACTTTGTTCACACGACAACTCTGCCCATTACGTCTCTGTCATTCAGGGCAGCATGAAGGTACAGTACTCCATCTCTGGGGTTCCGGTATTCCTTCACCATGTCAGTAGTTTCTCCAGCGGTCATGCAAGCCCCGGGTGGAGATTCAGGAATACTGTCGCACAAAGATGTAGTAGGATTCTACATTGCTGTTTTCATAACAATTTTGTTTTACCCATCAGGATTGTTAGCCCTGAGCTAATCCCCCGAACATTGGAGGGCTGGTGGACCACTCTTAGTCTGACTTCCACCCTTTGACCTGTTTGGCATAAGGTGACCTGACCAAGAGCAAAACCATAAAGCCCTGACTCCAGCCAACATAGTGTTCCCAGCCATTGAGGCTCGCAAGGCTCCAAACCCAGCGGCAAGGTTTTGGTCTTCTTAGAAGGATTAAGTCTCTGGGCTAGCAATATTTTATGCTTCAATGATTTGGGATGTGGTTATCTTTAGCTGTGATTATTGACCATCTCAAATTCCCTTAGGAAGATGGTCGTAAGCTGCCTGCTTCCTGAGCCACTGAAGGTTTTCCCACATCGTTTTATTGTTATTGGGTGGCATTGTGTGCGACTGGGAAGGAGATCTGCAGACAGAGGTGCTCCCCCAGACGTACTGCCTTTCATTTCCTGGTGGTAGAGATGAGGTACTGCAATGCTTTTGTTGAGTGTAAGCATTGCAACCACAGTGTGAAGGTGATAGGTAGGATGTCAGGTCCATGGGCTGCTCTATCCTGGATGGTGTCAAGTTCCTTGAGTGCTGCTGGAAATGCACTTACACAGACAAGTTCAAGTTCATTGTCATCTGACTGTACATATGTACGCCCAAATGAAACAGTGTTCCCCTGGATCTCAGTGCACCCACAGAACATCTATCACACACAGCACATCAAACAAAATAATACTACAAATAAATTTTAAAAAAAAATCAAAATGCATGTATTGCACTGCACAGGTAAACAGTAAGCAGTAAAAAGCTCGCTTTCCTAATGACAAGACTAATGGTGGTGTCAAATATTCCAACACATCCCTATGCCGTGTAGATGATGGGTCGACCCTGTGGGGACAGGGACTGAGTCAGTCACCACAGGATGCTAATAATGGGAATACAGTGCTGATGATGATATCGAGAGTCAACAGTAGGTTGCTGGACCCCTTGCTCAATAAGATGGCACTTTCGGTGCACAAATATCATTTTCCACCTACTATTAGGTGGTAGTTCTGCCACAAAATAGCAGACAAGGACGATTCCTTGCTTGAGTGCCACTAACAGACACTTATCAACGAGTTGCAATTGGAATTAATTGTAAGTGAACAGCCCCACTTTTGACCCCCTCTTTTGATGGAAATATGGACCCTTTCAAAGGCATATTCTTTAGATTATTAACACTAAAATTCATCAGTAGAAATACTCCATTGAAGAATTTAAACTTCAGTAACTGAATAAAATCTGGAATTAAGAGGCTGGTCTAGAGAGATGCAGAGATGTCCAAACCCAGTGTCAGGGTTAGGCCTGGAGACTAATTTGCATTGGGAGGGGAAATGTCCTGTTGTCATGGTGCAGGTGGGCTCAAGAGCATAGGCAAGACAGAGGAGGGAGATCAACTGTTATGATTTGAGCAGTTAGGGTCCACATTTAAAAAAAAACAGAATATTAAAAGTAATAATCTACCTTTGATTGAAATCATAAGAGAGAATTGTTTATAGGTCCCCGGACAGTACTGCTAATGGAGAGCATTATAAAATTAGAGCTGCATATAACATAGATATAGAATGGGCAAACCTAATCAGAGAAAATAAAAGATGAATTTATAAATTGTTTAATAGATAGTTTAATTAATGGGTACACTGAGGAACCAAAGAAAGCAGAGACTAATTAAGATCTAGTGTAATGCAGTGAGTAGGGTTTCTTTAATAATCCTGCATTGCCCACTTCTACCTCCTCCCCAAAGTATTAACAGATCCAATGTTTTACACTGCTCTTATCCCAAGGACTTATTCAATTCTTTCTCCTCTTGCCCTGTTCCTTCCCACTTACATCTGTGACATCGCTGATGTTCGTCATCATGTTTTTTACAACCAGCTCACCTTCACCACGGACATCCCTGACCCTCTGCAGCTCCATCCATACAGTATGTCCTGAGGGCCTTTGTTGTCTCTCAGAGGGTCAACCAGAACGCCAACCATCACCACACCTTCACCCGGCTGCAATTGTTATCATGTTGAGCATCTCTCATAACTGCAGCAGGTGTAAACAGAGGGAGATGACTGAGAACAGAGGATGGGGTAACAAGCCTTTTCAGTTTGTTCCAAAGCTGGTCAGCCATATTAACTCAGCTTTCCCCTCCCCTCTGATGCTGTCTGACTTACTGAGTATTTTCAGCATGCGGTTTTATTTCAGGTTTCCAGCATGTTCTGTTTTCTACATCTCCTTCCCTCTGTTCTTATTCTAATTACACCTTCTGCAGTCATGGTTAACAGGGCTTTCCCACTTCTCTCAGTCAGTATCAATGCCATTCTGTCACTTGGATTCCCTTGGTTTCTGTCCTATCACAGATATGCTTTTTGATTCCTCCACCTTTCCATATCTCAACATCCTAACACACTCCTGTTTTCTCATTTTTCAAGGTGCAATTGAAGATCATAAATTCGACACATTAAGACCATAAGACATAAGAGCAGAATTAAGCCATTCAGCCCATTGAGTCTGTTCCACTCTTTCCTTATGGCTGATTTATTATCTCTCTCAACCCCATTTTTCTGCCTTCTCTCCATAACCTTTGATGCTCTTACAAATCAAGAACTTCTGCTTTGAACATATATAATAACTTGGCCTCCATAGGCATCTGTGACAATGAACTCCACAAATACACTACACTCCACATAAAGAAATTCTTCCTCATCTCTGTCGTAAAGGGACAATCCTCTATTCTTAGGATATGCCTGTTGGTCCTAGACTCCTCTACTATTGGAAACATCCTCTCCACTTCTACTCGATCTTGGCCTTTCAATATTCAATAGGTTTCAATGAGATCCCCCCTTGTTTGAAACTCCAGCAAGTACGTTTCTCATATGATAAACCTTTCAATCCCAGAATCATTCTTGTGAGCCTCCTCTGGATCTTCTCTAATGCCAGCTCAACTTTTCTTAGATGAGAGGCCTGAAACTGCTCACAATACTGCAAGCAACACACACAAAATGCTGAAGGAACTCAGCAGGCCAGGCAGCATCTATGGAAAAGAGTAAACAGTCAATGCTTCAGGCCAAGACCCTTCATCAATTCCCCAAGTGCAGACTGATCAACGCCTTATAAACCCTCAGCGTTACATCCTTGCTTTTATATTTTAGTCCTCTCAAAATGAATGCTAATATTGTTTTTGTCTTCCTTAATAAATACAACCAACTCAACCTGCAAGCTAACCTTTAGGGAATCCTGCACGAGGGTCCCAAGTCCCTTTTGCACCTCAGATTTCTGAATTCTCTCCCCTATTAGGAAAGAGTCTACACCTCTATTCTTTCTACCAAAATGCACCAGCATACACGTCCCTACACTGTATTCCATATACAGCTTCTTTGCCCATTCTCCCAATATGTCCAAGTCCTTCTGCAGGCTCCCTGCTTCAACACTACCTGCCCCCTCTGCCTATCTCTGTATCGTCTGCAAACTTGGCCACAAAGCCATCAATTTCATCATCCAAATTAGTGATATATAATGTGAAAGGAAGCAGTCTCAACACTAACCCCTGTGGAACACCACTAGTCACCAGCAGCCAACCAGAAAACTTTATTCCTACTCTGCCTCCTGCCAATCAGCCAAGCTTCCATCCATGCCAGTATCTTTCCTGTAATACCATGGACTGTTATCTTGTCTACCAACCTCATGTGGGTTGCTTGTCAAAGGCCTTCTGAAATCCAAGTAAACAACATCAACTGACTCTCCTTTTTCTATCCTGGCTGTTATTTCCTCAAAGAATTCGAACAGATTTGTTTGATAAGATTTCCCCTTAAGGAAACCATGCTGACATTGGCTTACTTTATCATGTGCCTCCAAGTTCCCAAAAATCTCAACCTTAATAATGGACTACAACAGCTACGTTCAATATTTCAAATGTTCCATTTAATATCAGAGAATTTCTACAATTCACAATCTGAAATTCTTACTCTCTGCAGACTACTACAACCACTCAAGTCAGGCTACACTTTCAGTACGCTGGATGAACTCAGCAGGTCGGGCAGCATCAGTTAGAAATGATGAGTCGACGTTTCGGGCCGGAACCCTTCGTCAGGGCTGAAGAATGAAAGATGGGGAAGGATTTGAAGAATGCTTGTAGCTTCAGTTGAAAGACCAGTAATTTGAAAGACAAAGGGGTGGGGGAGGGGAAGCATTGATGTCATAGCCCTGAAAACAATGGGTGGTAGAAGAAGGAGGTGGAACCATGAGGGAGCTGGGGGAGGGGGTAGAGTGAAATAGGGATAGAGGAAGGGTTGGGGAGGGAATTACCGGAAGTTGGAGAATTCTATGTTCGTACCAAGGGGCTGGAAACTACCTAGACGGTATATGAGGTGTTTAGCCTCATCATGGCAGTAAGGAGGCCATGTATGGACATATCTGAATGGAAATGCGAAGCAGAGTTGAAGTGGGTGGCTACTGGGAGATCCTGTCTGTTGTGGCGGACAGAGTGGAGGTGCTCGGTGAAGCGGTCCCCCAATCTGCGTCGGGTTTCACCGATGTAGAGGAGGCCGCACCGGGAGCACCGGATGCAATAGATGACCCCAACAGACTCACAAGTGAAGTGTTGCCTCACCTGGAAGGACTGTTTGGTGCCCTGAATGGCTGCAAGAGATGAGGTGTAGGGACAGGTGTGGCACTTACGCTTACAGGGATAAGTGCCGGGTGGGAGATCAGTGCAGATAAGGGAGTTGAGGAGGGACTGATCCCTGTGGAAAGTGGAGAGGGGTGGAGAGGGAAAGATGTGCTTAGTGGTGGGGTCCTGTTGAAGGTGGCGGAAGTTGCGGAGGATAATGTGCCGGATCCGGAGGCTGGTGGGGTGGTAGGTAAGGACAAGGGGAACTCTGTCCCTGTTGTGGTGGCGGGAGGATGGGGTGAGGGCCGAAGTGCGGGAAATGGAGGAGATGCGGGTGAGGGCATCATTGATGACGATAGAAGGGAAACCATGATCCTTAAAGAAAGAGGACATTTGAGATATCCTGGAATGCAAAGTCTCATCCTGCGAGCAGATGCAGTGGAGAAGGAGGAACTGGGAATAGGTAATGGCATTTTTGCATGTGGCAGGGTGGGAAGAGGTATAGTCGAGGTAGTTCTGAGAGTCAGTGGGCTTGTAGAAGATGTCAGTGGACAGTCTGTCTCCAGAGATGGAGATCGAGACATCGAGAAAGGGGAGAGAAGTGTCCGAGATAGAGGACGTGAATTTGAGGGCTGGGTGGAAGTTTAAAGTCGATGAAATTGATGAGCTCAGCATGGGTGCAGGAAGCAGCACCAATGTAGTCGTCAATGTACCAAAGGAAAAGTTGGCGAGCAGTACCAGAATAGATTTGGAGCACAGACTGTTCCACATAACCAATGAAGAGGCAGGCGTAGCTGGGTCCCATGCGAGCTCCCATAGCTACACCCTTAGTCTGAAGAAAGTGGGAAGAGCCAAAAGAGAAGTTATTAAGTGTGAGAACCAGTTCCACCAACTGGAGGAGGGTAGTGGTGGTGGGGAACTGGTGAGGTCTATTATTCAGGAAGTAGCGGAGGGCTTTGAGGCCTTCTTGATGGGGAATGGAGGTGTATAAGGATTGGACATCCAGATTGGGGGACCGCTTCATTGAGCACCTCCACTCCATCCGTCACAACAGACAGGATCTCCCGGTAGCCACCCACTTCAACTCTGCTTCCCATTTCCATTCAGATATGTCCATACATGGCCTCCTCTACTGCCATGATGAGGCTAAATTCAGGTTGGAGGAGCAACACCTCATATACCGTCTAGGTAGTCTCCAGCCCCTTGGTATGAACATATAATTCTCCAACTTCTGGTAATTCCCTCCCCCTCCCTACCTCTATCCCTATTTCACTCTACCCCCTCCCCCAGCTCCCTCATGGTTCCGCCTCCTTCTTCTACCACCCATTGTTTTCAGGGCTATGACATCAATGCTTCCCCTCCCCCACCCCTTTGTCTTTCAAATTACTGGTCTTTCAACTGAAGCTACAAGCATTCTTCAAATCCTTCCCCATCTTTCATTCTTCAGTCCTGACGAAGGGTTCCGGCCCGAAACGTCGACTCATCGTTTCTAACTGATGCTGCCCGACCTGCTGAGTTCATCCAGCGTACTGAAAGTGTTGCTTTGATCACAGCATCTGCAGATTATTTTGTGTTTTCAAGTCAGGCTAACTGGCCTATATTTACCTTCCATTTACCTTCCTCCCTTCTTAAAGTGGGGAGCAGCATTTGCAATTTTCCAGTCTTCTGGAACCATTCCAGACTCTAATGATTCTTGAAAAACCATTTCTAATGTCTCCACAGTCTCCTCAGCTACTTGCATCAGAACCCAAGGATGTAGTCCATCTGCTCCAGGGTACCTATCTACCCTCAAACCCTACAGCTTCCCAAGCACCTTCTCTGTAGTAACAGCAACTACACTCACTTCTACCTCCGACACTCTTGAATTTCTGGCATACTGCAGGTGCCTTCTGGTGCAAAATACTTATTAAGTTCTTCTGCCATTCCTTTGTCCCCCATTATGACTTCTCCAGCGTCATTTTCCAGTGGTCCAATATCCTTGTTTTCACTTGTCGTACATGTCATGTGATTTGCAGTATCTCTCCATTTTCAGCTCCTGCTTCAGATTTCCAAATCCACATCATCTTTTTTGCTGTCACTTTATAATCAATTGTTAAGGGGTCTTCATGGAATAATGATACTAATGTTATAGGATTTTACATAAAAATTGACAGTTTAATTTGAACAAGATTTCGTCTTGAGTCTGAACAAAGCAAGCTATTGGAAAATGAGGCATTAAATGGATATAGAGTAGCAGATGGGGAAACAACATTAAAAAAATTGGCTGTGGTCTTTTGATAGCTAAGAAATGCAGAATTAACACAAGTTTATGACAAATACATATCCCCTTACGGCACAAAAAGCCAATAGAAAAAGTATTCCTGCTGTGGTTAACAAGAGGAGTTAAAAATAGTACCAGATCAAAGGAAAGAAGACTTATAATGTTGATGAAAAGAGCAGTAAGCCTGAGGATTGAGCGAAGGAGGTCCAGTACATTAATAAGAAAATACAGTATAGAAAGTGAAGTATGAAAAATAAGCGGTTGGCTGTTCCACAGAAAGGAGCAACCAACGCTTCGTGAATTTTCCCTCCTGCAAAGATTGACTTGCTGAGTATATTCAGCTCAAAGGGGAAATCCTGCTAGAGCTTAAAGGAACCAAGGAAAATTAGGTTTGTTCAGGAAAGTGAAAAATATCAGCCATAATCTCATTGAATGGTGGGAAAGGCATGAGAGATGAAATGACCCACTCTTGCATTTATCTTTAATGTTCTTATGCTTGGACTTTTGTTTTGCTAAAATCTATCCAGTTCACCAATGCTCTTAGAAAGAAATTCTAGCATTTTTCCTCCTTACATTACAGTGGACAATGCAAGCCTGTGGAAGTGGGATGCAAAGGTTTTGCTGGTTGTTCGCTGTGCAGAGCCTACTTTCTCCTTGGCCTTACGGGAGCTGCAGTGAATAGAGCCATCAGTAACATCACAGAGGCTGCTGAGTGAGCCTCCAGGTGGCTATGGACCAAAGCTACTGGGATGCAAGCCAGGGCCTGACCAACCTCGGCCGGGTTACCTGAGTGAGATTGTTTGATGTTGAAAGACCCGAAACACCCAATGACCCCAGGTTACATCATCGATGATGTGTCCTGGCGCATCCTAGGATGCATCTCAGCATCATACCCACCAACGCGGTTGATGCTTTAACTGTTCTATTAACTAGTTCTGGTGGTCTATAAGGATTGATAATAAATGCTGGTGTAATAATTAACAATATTGAATAGAACATTCCTTGAATGAATAATAAAAGGAAATAAATCTTCTTGTACATTATCTGTGGAAGACGTCCAACATGTGGTACATTGTGGGTCGGATGCAATATCAAATTCTTGATTCTATCCAATCAGTCACCTAGAAATGTAAGGAATTTATACAAAGGATTTTGGTTAATTGGCAGCTTCCCCAAATGGCCAAAGTTTCATGGAAATAGTTAAAGAGGTACAAAAAGAAGAAAATCTACCACAACTGAGTAACAGATTATGTATTTAAATTAAATACAGAACAAATTTGAATACTACCAATACTACTACAGTACTATAAAACTGTGTATTAATTCTTAATTCATCCATTGTCTGCTGTGGTGTTCTTTTGATTGAATGTAAATGATCAAAAGCAATGCGGATGCGGAGTGTAGAAAATGGACTACCTTCATAAAATTTTTGATGAATTCATCTTCCAAATCTTCATTGTATTATTCAAGATAGTTGTCAATACCATCAAATTCTTCATAGTTCCTAACTTGTTGAATGAGTGAAATCATTTAATTTTCACACCAGGCTGTTTCTGGCATCTCCAAACCTGACTGCTTGAAACCACAGTGAGCCAAACAGTTCTGAATTGTCTTACTGCTTATTTCTCACCAACTACCAGTGACAAAAATCACTATCCTGTAGAAGATTCTCGGCCCAGAACGTTGACTGTTTATTCTTTTCCATAGATGCTGCCTGACCTGCTGAGTTCCTCCCGCATTTTGTATGTGTTGCTTTGGATTTCCAGCATCTGCAGGCTTTTTCATGTTTGTGAAAAAACAGTTTTTTTAAAAACATAATTTAGAAACTGTTCAGTCTAAGCTAGAAACTGTTTGGCAACAGTCTCCAGCTCCAATTTAGTGACATAGTGTCCCAAATAAATGAAGGGAAACCCAGCTATGTTCTTGATTCACTTTTGTTCTTTATGAGTGTCCCAAATAAGCAGCTGGCTCGATTAACCAATGGCCCAATTAACCAGAATCCACAGTATTTGATACAAGTAACAGTAATCATAAACCATAGATGTTACAAAATTATACAGCATGGAAACAAGTCCTTCAGACACTAGATCTGCACTGACAGCAGTGATTCCAATACACTCTCCACATTTGTCATCAACTCCTTGTAAGGCATGAAAATGCCCGACACAGGCCTCTTGGTCTGAGTTGATGTTCCCTCCTCCTCCAGATATAACTGGTTGCCTGCATGCTAAAGGCAACTGGTTGTCTATTTGCCTACCAAATTGCACATCCTTGTGGCTTGTGAGAGGACACTTGAGAAATAGAGAAAATCCACGTGACCACAGAGAGAACACGTAAACTCCACACAGGCAGCACGGGAGGTTAGGTTCGGCAAAGAATGCGTTGCCCTGTGGCTGCAGCGGTCTAGCGGCACCGCATTGAACTGAACTAAACTGAATACAGCTGGACTCCTGGTTTGATGTTTGATATTCTATGTGTTGTTCACTTGCTTTTTGCCTTTTGCGCAATTTGTTTTTTTCTTTCGCATGTTGGTTGTTCAATATTTTCTTGAACAGGTTTCATTGATGTTTCTTTGTTCCATGGCTGCCTGTGGGAGGACAAAGTGCAGAGTTGCATTCTGTATACATACTTTGATAATAAATGTACTTTGAATCTTTGCTGGAACTGTGAGACCACAACATCACTAGCTGCTCCACTGTGTGCCCCTGTCAATAACTGAAGGCTGAACTGACTTTATTTCATGCCTGTAAGTGGAGAGAATGGTGGAGAGTGCTGTAATAGCATTAATTACTTACATTTACATGGCGGTATGAGCACGGGAGAAACATACCTTGATGGTTCAAAGTTCAAAGTAAAATTTATTATCAAAGTACAGATTTGTTACCATATACAACCCTGAGATACATTTTCTTGTTCGTATACTCAGAAAATCTATAGATTAGTAACTATAAGAGGATCAAAGAAAGATAAACCAGAGTGCAGGAGACACCAAGCTGTGTAAATGCAAATATAAATAAATAGCAATGAAAAAGGAGAATATGAGCTAATGCGATAAAGGGTCCTAGAAAGTGAGATTATTGGTTGTGGGAACATTTCAATGATGGGGCAAGTGAAGTTGAATGTAGTTATCCCGTTTTGTTCAAGATCCTGATGGTTGAAGGGTGGTAACGGTTCTTGAACCTGCTGGTGCAATCCCTGAGGCTCTTGTACCTTCTACTCGATGGCAACAGCAAGAAGAGAGCATGGCCTGGGTGGTGGGGATCTCTGACGATGGATGTTGCTTTCCTACAGCAGCGTTTCATGTAGACGTGCTCAATGGCTGGGATGGCTTTACCAGTGATGTACTGGGCCGAATCCTCTTCTTTTGTACGATTTTCCATTCAAAGACACAAAGGTTCAAAGAAGAACAAGCTAAAAAGTGGACTTTTAAGCTTCATGAAAAATACTGCAGGAAAATAGTTAAAGGACAGGAAAAGTTTTCTTTTTTTTTAGCAAAGTTTGGTTATTTCCAGTGATTCTTCAACTCACCAATTAAGCAGCAACATCTAGCCTGAGGAAGATATGCAGCGAGGAGTCTTGTCAATCTGGCCCTGCAATTTCAATTAACTGAATTTTACTCATGATTCAAATTTATTTATCACATGTACATTGAAGCAGTTAACAATCAACACGACCCGAGGATGTGCTGCAGCAGTCTGCAAGTGTCATCACACATTTTGGCACCAGCATAGCATGCCTACAATGTTCTTCAGAACAACTGGACAACAGCAGCAAAACAAAACTGTGATGGATTTTCACTTCCCAGGCCTGAGAAGCTCTTTCCAGCACAGCGACATGACCTTTCCAAAGGATTGGTGATAAACTGTTGGTGACAAAGTGGAACTTTTAACAAATAACCTTTGCTCAGCATTTTTTTGCTTAAGCAAGAACAAATCACAATTTTTAATATAAGTTGCAAGCAGTAATCAGCTGGAAGCTAAAAATCACAGGCTGCTAGCCCACAACAGGTAAGACTGCTAAGAGCTTCAGTTTGCAAAGTGAAGTGACTGTGAACCTTTGGTCTACCTTGCCAATGTCACTTAGCTCATCAAACATGGGTGCAAGTTGGAATGTTTGTGTACTCAGAAGGTCACCCTTCACAGCATTAATTGTGGATGCTTGGGATCGCTGTCACCTGAAGCTTTTAAGACGATCTGTGTGAGTTACTTTCCCCAGCAAAGGTATCTGGAAAACAACACATGCATATGATGTCATCCAGTAGAAAACAGTATAAATATCAGAAAGCATTGGAGATGGTTAGAAATGACAAGGAGAATGACAGAAAGATGGGGTTATAGAAATAAGAACTAGAATTCATTCCTGAACCTTCAGTTTCTGTGATGGATATCTGTAACTCAATGGTATGTTCTTCTAGTTATTGTACTTGTGCTTGGGCATCCTTCGTAGTTTGTAAAACTTTGGTAATTCAGAAATGTTTTATAAATCAGAAATCCTCTGTGAGTGTTAAATGTGTGTTTAGAATTATTTGTCTAAATTTAAACATGTATCATTAAAAATAAAATGAACTGTGTTTACATTACTTCGTTAGCTGCAAGTATCTTCTCCTTGGTGGGGGAGCGGGGAGTCACCACTCAGGCAGTGGGTATTGGCAGCTACACCTTGCCACAGCAACTAGACAGTTGCTAGTCCTGGAAGAGTAGGTGGATTCAGTATAACCTCCCTATAATGAGGATACCCATAAATATCTATGTCATATAAGGCTTAAAATCTTCTTTTGGGTTTAGGGCTTTGCAGACAGGGAACCCAATACCATCACAAGACCACAAGGCAAAAAAAGCCCCTTTCCTCCCAATCACCCACCACCCAGTCACACACACATAGAGGTCTTCAACCCCAGGACAGGCCGTCTCCAGATTTCCAAACTCTAGTCCCTAGCCAGGGTTCACAGCCTTGCAGATATAGGACCTCCTACTTCCAGACATGTTGAACTAGGGACTTCAACCATTGGGCCTTGTCTTCCGTATTCACCCACTTTGGGCTTTGACTTTTGGCTTCGACCTTCCGTATTGATCCCAAGTCTCTCCTATCAGTGGATTTTGAACTCCGGGCTTCGAACTCTGTCTCGTATGGACATCTGACTTTGGGACTCACCGACGTGAGGGAGAAGGGGAAAATGTTGTCCCTAGCTAGGACGCACAGACATCCGGCCTCTGACTTCTGGACGTGGTGACCCCAGGGGCTTCAACCATCGGGCCTTGTCTTCTAGACTCACTAACTTCAGTCTTCAAACTTTGGTATCAACCCTCGGACTCACTGAACATGGGGCCTTGAATGCTGGGTCTCAGACACTGGACTCACACTGACTTCTGACCAAAGGGTTTGCTGACTTGGGGGTCCACCAGCACTTGTCTTCAGAACCCACCTACCTCAGTCATTGACCACATTTTCATCCTCAGGACCTGGCAACCCAACATCATGTACATTGTTTATTTATTGAGATGATTAAGTTAAACTCTGTGGGTCTGGAGGTTCTAGAAACATAAAAAATGAGTCAGTCCACATACACAAAATACTGGAGGAACTCAGGTTGGACTTCCCTATGCAGACTGTTGACTGTCTCTATGGAAATGAATAAGTCAACATTTCAGGCTGAGACCCTTCATCAGGACTGGAAAGGGGGGGGGAAGAAGATGGGGGGAGGGGATAGAGTCCAAGCTGTCAGGTGACAGATGAATCCAGGTGAGGGGGAGGGTGTGGGAAGGGTGAGATGAAGTGAGAAGCTGGGATGTGATAGGTGGAAAAGGTAAAGGGCTGAAGAAGAAGGAATCTGATAGGAGAGGAGAGTAGACCATGAGAGAGAGAGAGAGAGAAGGAAGGGGGCCACGGAAGGAAGGTGATAGGAGGGTGAAGAGAAGAGGTAAGGGGGATCCAGAATGCAAAATGGAAAAAAGAAATTGCGGAGAGGAAAAATTATTGGAAGCTAGAGAATTTAATGTTCATGCTGTCAGGTTGGAAGCTACCCAGAAAGAATATGAGGTGTTAGTCCTCCAACCTGAGAGTGGTCTCATTGTGGCAGTCGAGGAAGACATGGGCTGACATGTTGGGATGAAAACAGGAAGTAGAATTAAAATGGGTGGCCATTGGGAAACCCTACCTGTTGTGGCGGACAGAGCAAAGGTGCTCGATGAAGCGGTCCCCCCAGTCTACATCAGGTTTCACCTATGTAGAGAAGAAGGCTGCACTGGGAACACTGGATACAGACCCTGACAGACTTGCAGGTGATGTGTTTCCATACTTGGCGGACTGTTTTAGGCCCTGAATGGTGGTGGGGCAGGAGTTGAAAGAGGAGGTGTCAGACTGCCCTTCAGCTTACATTGTACTTATAGGGTTCTCGGTAATGTTAACTGCTAAAACTGCTAAGGCTAATGAAATGGCTTCTCTGTAATGTTAACTGCTGATGTAATGGTTTCTCTGTAGCAGCGATGTTTGGGTTATAACTACAGATAACGAGTAGCTAACCAATGGGAGAGACGTTATTCTATCTTGTATGTCTGGGAACTGAATTTTTGGTGGGGTTTTTGGTCGAGGTGAGTGAGGAGGAAGGACGAGTGCGGGGAGCGCTCAGTGATCACCGGACGGAGTCTACGGGAATTCAAGGGTCTGGAGGTTGGCGGCATTTTGGCAGAGGTTGTTTAAGGAGGAACACCAGAGGTGTGAGCTCCAATGATTTTTGTGCACCAACTGTTAACTTTAATAAGAGTGGTGCCTTTGTCTTTTACATTTTGTTTCTCTACTAACCACACAACAAAATAAGAGTTATAAAGTGTAATCATTTAATCACTTATTGTGTACTGTCTGATATTTGCCTTGTGAGTTTGTACTGGGGCACATTATATGGCATCCACCCAAACTTAAATGCCCTATTTGGCGGGGCGGAACGTGCCAGCAAGCCTAGTGGGCTACATACTGAATTTATAAGACAATGTAACTTGTTTTGATTTATGTGCCTTGAATCTTACTGAATAAAATTCCAACAAAATTTTGGTTATGTCAGCCCTACACAGGCAGGTGCCTCCCAGTTTCCAAGAAAGACCTCCCATTCATTTCCAACTCATCACCTGCAGTCAATTTAAACTCATCTCCCATCAACAATCCTTGTTCACCATTCAATCAGCCAGACTCAAAAAGTTGCTCCTAGCCTTCAGTTACCTTGTCATGTTAAGTATCCATTCTCTCTTGTTTTGTGGCCCCTCGTGACTTGTTACTTTGCAGTTTATTATTAAAGTGGTCGCTTACTGATAAATCGTCTCTTCTGCTCTTGGGTCAAGCCTCCCCTACATTTCCTCACAGGATATTCCCATGGCTTGGTATCCACAAGATTTTTGGAAATGGAATCTGTGATTTCTTCTTATCTTTTGTATGATAAATTGCTACTGCTGTGACCTTACTCTGATTTTAAGGTTGTGTCCTCTTGTAATGAAGAGCCTTAAAAGAAATAGAAACTTCTTTAAGTCTCCTACTGCAACATATTGGCAAATTGGACCATCATTCAACCTCCTAAACTGAAGGGAATACCTGTTTATGCAAGCTGTCCTCCTAATCTAATCCTTTATCACTTCTGCAATTGTAGCCATGGCATCATTCAGCTGGATCCATGCTGGCTGCTCTTCTCTGCCAAACTATCCATCTTGAGAAATGTATCTGAAAGTGAAGGTGGTACTCCAGCTGGAGTCTGACAGGCCCTAAATAATGAAGTATTACTTCCCCTCCTTTGTGGTGTAGGCCAATTCCATTAACCTTCATGATTACATTTTGTAGCTGCAGATTAGCTTTTTCAATTCATTCTATTCAGTCCCAAATTGTAACTCATTTCTAAACTGGAACTGGTAAAGAACACTCCGATTTTAATTAGTTTCCCTGTACCAGTTGTCCAATGAGACTCAAGAGCATAAATTCCATTTAACGTTAAAATACAAGCTGCTTTCAGTGTATGGAAGGAAGGCCAAGAATGTAGGCATATCCCAGGGACGAAGGCGAAATGACTGGCCAAGTAGTTCTTCCGGCCAAGTCTTTTTCACAATGTTGGTTTTGTTGTTACAGAGCTGGAGTCCTTAGGGTTCATCTTCTGCGCATGTGGTTCAAACTTCAACAAATTCAAAAACTATTGCAAAACCATAAATCACTAAACCAGACCACTGGGCCCACTAAGTCTGTGTCATTAATGAAAACCTATCTACACTCATCAGACACCCATCCTATTTTAATTCTCCCACATTCTCATCAACTCTACCATTCAGTGATACAACTGGGGGTAATTTGCAGGGGCATATTAACTTACCGGACTACATGCCTTTTGGATAGAGTCAAAGAGTCACCAAGCACAGAAACAGGCCCTTTGGCCCATCAAGTTCTTGACTATCACATAACCATCTATACAAACCCTATTTGGCAACACTTGGTCCGTCGGCTTCAATGCCTTGGAATCACATAGATAAAAGCAAGGATGTAACATTGAGACTTTATAAAGCACTGTTTGGCCTCACTTGGAGTATTGCATGCAATTTTAGCCTCCTTATCTGAAAGAAAGAGCTGAAACCGGAGAGGGTTCAAAGGAGGTTCACAAAAATGATTCCGGGGTCAAATGGCTTGTCATATGAAGAGCATTTGATGTCGCTGGGCATGTATTCACTGGGATTTAGAAGAATGAGGGGTGACCTAATTGAATCCTATCGAATGATGAAAGGCTTGGATAGAGTGGATGTGGAGAGGATGTTTCCAATAGTGGGAGTGTCTAAGACCAGAGGACGCAGCCTCAAAATAGAGAGTCGTCCTTTTAGAATGGAGATGTGGAGGAATTTCTTTCGCCAGAGAGTGGTGGATCTGTGGAATTTGTTGCCACAGGCACCTGTGGAGGCCAAGTCATTGGGTATATTTAAGGCAGAGGTTGATAGATTCTTGATTGGTCAGGGCATGAAGGGATACGGGGGTGGGGGTAGGAGGCAGGATATTGGGGCCGAGAAGAACAATGGATCAGCCATGATGAAATGGTGGAGCAGACTCGATGGGCCAAATGGCCCAATTCTGCTCCTATATCTTATGGTCTTTTGGTCTATACTTTTAAAATGTTTTCAGAACACCGGCTTCCTCCACCTTCTCAGGCAATGCTCAGCAGATTGCTTTGGCTGGAAAAAAATTACTTACCCCCCACAACTGTGTTATCCCCTCACTCATGCCTGTGGTTTTACATGTCTCCATTATGAGGACAAGTTTCTCACTATTTCCTCCGTTCCATGATCAGGAATAATCAGCATGGTTTTGTGCGTGGGAGGTCACATCTGACAAACCTTTTGGAGTGTTTTTAAAATTGGTAACTAGGGGATTAGATGAAAACAGGGCAGTGGATGAAATCTATATGGACTTTAGTATGGCTGTACAAGTAGACAGGGAGGCGACAAAGGTGTTAGCATGCTGGCCTTCATCTGTCAAGGCATTGAGTTTAAGATGTTGCAGTTATACAAGTTGCTGGTGAAACCACACGGAACATTGTGCACGGATTTGTTTATCCTGTTATAGGAAAGACAATATCAAGTTGGAGATGGTACAAAAGAGATCTATGAGGATTTTGCCTGGACTAATTATAAGGAGGATGGCCATGCTTGATCTTTAGTCTGTCGATTGTGAGAGAACAAAGAGTGACCACATAGAAGTTTAAAACATCTATAGAGGCATGGATACAGTAGGCACTCATAGTCTTTACCTCAGAGTTGGGGAGTCCAATACTAGAGGGCAGAGGTAAAGGATGGAGTTTTAAGAGAGACCAGGGAGGGCAGTGAGTGCCTAAAATGACCTGCCAGAGGAAGTGTTTGAAGTGAGTACAATTGCAACATTTAAGAGACATTTGGATAGGTCCATGGAAAGGAAAGGCTTGGAGGGTTCTGGGCCAAATGTGTACAACTGGGACCAGCAGGCAGGATTCTGTGGTTGGCATGGACCAATTGGCCCAGAAGGCCCATTTCCATGCTGAGTTCCTGAATGACTCCACCTATGTCCCTTATAATTTTGTACACCCCCACCAGGTCCCCTTCAGATTTCTCTGCACTCTAACTAGGGCATTTATGTCCTTTCTATAGTGTGACAACCAGAGCTGTTTTCACCTGGGGTGTGGAAGCTAGTTGGAGCCTCTGAAGGAAACCCACGGACAGGGCTGGGGGTCAGTCAGATCTTTGGTCAAAGCAGCAGCACCACTGCCACCTGAACACTGGGTTAGAAATCTGATGGCTGGATTAATGCAAAAAAAAACGGCCTCTTCGAGTTACAGATGATTCATTTATCAGTTTAATAAGCTGGTCCAAAAAGTGTAGGGGAAATAGAATAAAAAAACTCCTCCATGTGACCTTGGAACATGCAGACACTGTGTTTAGTGTGTGATAAATGATGAACATACCATGCACATACCATGTGTAATCTGGCCTATTTGAGAGTCCACCACAACTACTTAGTTCCTGAGGGAAGCCAGTTCATGAACATTTCCGATCACTACAGTGAATCAAGAAAAATTCATCCTCACATTTTCACAAATCGACCCCAAGTAGCTCCCCTTCAAAGACAGCCGCTCAAGTTGCACTGCCTGGCTCAGATCTGAACCAGAATCTGGATTGGCGCATTCCAATCCCAATTCCTCACACCCTTGCCTCCATTCTCTCTCCTCTTTTGATCCTCCTTTGGTTCACACATTTGTATCCCTTTTCCTCAACCTCCTCAAGTCCCCCCCCCCACCTATCTTCACTTCCCCTCTCAGTTCCATCCACCTACTACATGTACAATTGATCCACAAGCAAAATACACCGCACCATCCTACACCCCTCCCGCCATCCTCCCACTAAATTCCTCCAGCAGATTATTTGCTGCTCAAGGCTTAGCAGAGAGATGGCAGCTCTATTTTTCAAAAGGCTGTACTATGTGAGACAAAGAATGATGTAAATAACTTTTTACTATTATCTTCATGTAAATTTAAAAGCCATTTCTAAGTGTCATAAGTATTTAAACATTTCCATTTTTTTCTTAAATAATGTATTACTGGTTATTTATTAACTTAATTTTAAAATGTTTTTTTTATGTGTCTTCTGTCAAAGCCTGTCTGGACATAAGGAGACTGGGGCCTTAGCATCCAGTCTGTTTGAGGTCTGGTCACTGCAAGACCTCATTGTCTCACTCAAAACAATGGAAGCCAGTGAGACAGGCCATAAATGTGGGCAGGTAGTTCCATAAGTAACAGGCCTGTAACAAATTCTGAAATACAAAGGAAAACAAGGAACGTCCAGTCATTGTCAAAAGTAGATTAAGTCACCACACAAGGATGGCCAGCTCATGTTAACCCTATGTTTCCAGAGTTCTCAGCGAGACGAGACCCACTGCCGGTATGTCAATGAATGCTGATGTGTGGATCGCATGTTGTGATTCCCTCTAAACTGCACACCAGTGTTAGAAAAGGACACCTGGGTACAGTCCAGATGAATAGTCTTGCCCGGAGCTACGTGTGGTGGCTGGGGATAGTTAAACAGATTGAAAACTGGGGCAAAAGCTGTTCAGGATGCCAAAAAGTTCAACGTGCACCCCCACAGACACCTGTATACTATGGGATTGGCCGTCTTCACCATAGGATGGAATACATATTGACTTTGCTGGGCCATTTATAGACTCCATGTTTCTGGTTGCTGTGGATGCTCATTCGAAGTGGCTATACCAATGAAGTCAACCACCTCAGTAAAGACTGTCTCTGCTCTGAAGACAACCATTGCCATAATTGACTTAGCAGAACAAATTGTGAGTGAAAATAGGCCACAATACACGTCAGAAGAATTCTGACGGTTCATGTAGAAAAATAGCATCAGACATTTCAAGTCACCTCCTCACCACCCAGCAGCGAACGGGTTGCCTGAGAGATTTATCCAAACATTCAATAAGTCCATTAAAGTGACGGACAAGGAGGACATTTCTCTACAGCACACTGTGGACAGCCTCCTTTTTGTGCATCAGAACTCTGTTCATGTGATGACAAATCAAACACCTACAATTCTGTCCATGAACAGATCTGAGATGTTGCATAGACCTCCTGAAACCAGATCTACGGAGGGAAGTGCAGAATAAACAGTTTAGCCAGTTGCCGAGTGAAGCAGCAAGGAGCTTCGAGATTGGACAGGAAGTCCTAACGTGTGATTACCAAGAAGGCACCCGGTAGGATAGTTACAAGAACTGGACGACTAATGTACACAGTGGATGTTGGAGATCAGACATGGAGACATCATGTGGACTAGATACTGGATGCTCAACCGAAGAACACACCTGAGTCCATTGCATCCAACAAGACGGGCACATTACAGTCACCGGACTCACCTCTCAGTGATGATCATATCACTGACAACAATGTGACACGGGAAACCAAGAATGTTGTCTTAGATAAGACTCCTGCCAAACCTGATGCCACTCCACAGGTCCAGAGGCACTATCCTGAAAGAAACAGAGTGCGACCCAGAAAATTGAACCTTTAGAACTGTGAAATTAGTTGTGGACTGTTATTGTGAAAGCATGTTTATTAGGAATATGCGTTTACAAAAGGGAAATCGAATGTTTTCTACATTTACAGATTTATAGGCATCTGTTAGTCTCATGAGACCATAGATTTGCGCCTTGGAAGGTTTCCAGGGCGCAGGCCTGGGCAAGGTTGTATGGAAGACTGGCAGTTGCCCATGCTGCAAGTCTCCCCTCTCCACGCCACCGATGTTATCCAAGGGAAGGGCATTAGGGCCCATACAGCTTGGCACCGGTGTTGTGGCAAAGCAATGTGTCTTGCTCAAGGACACAACACGTTGCCTCAGCTGAGGCTCAAACTAGCGACCTTCAGATCACTAGACCAATGCCTTAACTACTTGGCCACGCGCCAACACATATAGACAGATTTATGTTGCATTAATCTAAAGGGGGGAAAGTGTAAGGTATGGATCTATTTCTTGTAGAGCAATAACACCCCCTTGCACTATGTTGTCTGCACCTGCACTGTAGTCTATGCAAGCGCATTGCTCTCTGTCTCTCGTTACAATGTGAATGCGCCATCTCCTGCATGGATGCTTTCAGTTAATGGATATGTACCTGTGCACAGACACAACAAGGCCCCAGGTTCAGCAAGATTGGGCCATTGGTTAATATTGCCCATTTTGTTGTGGAGGCAACCACCTGTATTTCCCTGTTACTTCAAATTCCATACCCATCCGCCTTTCATTATTCCCATAACAGCTATCGCTACACAATTCGCCCCTCAAGCATTAAAATTAAAGCTGATTTGCTGGTCCATGTGAACTGAGATCAACCAGGTATTACAAAATATTGGTTTCAGTCAAACTGTAACTCATCTTTAATGAACAGCTTCATCTTGTTCTGAGCGACTGGCTGCTGCTGAGAAAGTGGGATGAAATCTGTGAAGGGATTACGTTGGTTTGACATGGTGTGACGTTTCAATCAAATCAAGCCAAGGTGTTGAACAGATGTGTCACAGCCCTATCAGGTTTTTTGCAGACCAGCAGTGAGGAAATTTAAGTTCATTGGTGAAACTGAATCCATTTAATATTGGATTATTAAAGCAGATGAATTAAGGGAACTGCATCCCTGTTTACTTTCTAATAACAACTCAGAAGAAGCCCAGTCAGCCCATCAGGCCATGACAGTTCCTAGAAGAGCAATCACGTCGATCCTAATCAATCTCATAATATTGCCCTGTAGCTTCTAAAAGTTATTTTCTGTCACTTTCCCATCAACTTTCTTTTGATTCTTTTTGCTAGTTCCCTCATCAAGGGGTGATTTGCCACAGCCAGTTAATTTATCAGCAGACCATCGAGATGCGAGGGGAAACCAGAGTAATGGAGTAAAGTGCTCCCTGTGACTATTGATGGTGAGGACATGGATGTGATGAGGACCTACAAGTACCTGGGATGCATCTGGATGACAGACTTGAGTGGAGCATCAACATAGAGGACAGAGTGGCCTCTGCCTCCTGGGGAGACTGATTATGATTTAGATTATGCAGGCCTCTCCTTCACATGTTCTACCAATCTTTTGTCACCAGTACAATCTTCAATGCAGTGGTGTGCTAGGGCGATGGCATCAACACGGGTGATGCCAACAGGCTCAATAAACTGATTAGGAAGGCTTGCTCTGTTACAGGAGCCAGCCCTGAAGGCTGTAGTAGGACAAAGGACCCTGCAAAAAATCCTGTCAATTCTGGACAATATTTCTCACCCTCTGCATGACACCTTGGCTGAACAGAGGAGCACTTTTAGTCATAGACTAAGACAACTGCACTGCTCCAAAGAGCACTATATGAGGTCATTCTCACCCTCGGCCATTAGGCTCTATAATGAGTCAACCTACAGTCGAGGAAGTGATGACCCCCTCCAGTTAGACTGTTTGAGATAACTTATTCTTTCTTACTTCTCTTCTCATAGTTGTATATCTGTGGACTTGTAATGCTACGTGACACTTTAATTCCTTTGGGATCAATAAAGTATTGATCTATCTATATATCTATGCAGATTAAGCCCCCAAATTTATGGGGAGAATATAAACTCCACTTATACAGTACCTGAGGTCAGAATCAAAACTAACTCCCTGGAGCTTTGATGCAGCTGTGCTAAATGCTACTCAGCCCTTGTTAAGTTCTTACCTCTTCATGAGAACAAATTGAATTGACTTTATTTCTTATATCCTCCACATACATATAAATCATTACATTATGTCTCCAGCTAAATGTGCAATGTGCAATTTATAGTAATTTGTAATTAATAGTATGTTCAACAGGACAGTCAATATAACATAGAAATCCAATTGTATCAGCATGAATTAATCAGTCTGATGGCACGGTGGAAGAAGCTGTCCCAGAGCCTGTGGGCCCTGGCTTTTATGCTGTGGTACCATTTCCTGGATGGTAGCAGCTGGAACAGTTTGTGGTTGGGGTGACTCATATCCACAATGATCCTTCGGGCCTTTTTTCTTAAATGTCCTGAATAGCGGGAAGTTCACATCTACGGATGCGCCGGGCTGTCCACATCGCTCTCTGCAGAGCCCTGCGACTGAGGGAAGTACAGTTCCCATACCAGGCAGTGATGTACCCAGTCAGGATGCTCTCAATTGTGCCCCTGTAGAACTTTAAGCAAAGGTTTTGAACTTCTTTTATTCAGCTTTAAAAAACAATGATGTTCTAAACTTCCACAGTTTCATATAGAATATTGTTGACAAATATTAGAGACAATTGATAATTAGTCATCTGTGACGGGCCCATCTCCTTGTTTGTCCAGTCTCCTCTGTGGTGCAAGCGTTCAGCTTGTCTCTGTCAAGTTATCCTTCTTCAGAATCCAACAATGGCCTGAATGGTCTAATTTTGCTCTTATGTCTTAAGATCTTAAAAAAGCTCAGGAGTTTCCAGCCTTTTTAATGCCCCTAAGCAAAGGGGCCATGGATCCCAGGTTGAGAACTCTTGCTTCAGACTGGCTGCGTAAAATCCACGTTTTGCTTATCTAACCAGTGCTGGTACTGCAGTTCCTACTCTTTCTGGAGTGTCATTTTGAACACTAGTTCCCTGGATAAACACTGGACCAATCTGTCCTTGAATTCACTTGTCCGATTGCTGGGAAGTTAATTTAATTTTCACATCTGCAGCAAAGAGAAAGTGAAGATTCCTGATTTGGTCATCTTTCAGTCCCTGTGAATCTTTGAATTGTCTGTGGATCCCACAAGTAGAAAATCTGCTTCAAGCTGTTAAATGTTCTCAAGTATTTTCAAAAAAATTAGGTGGACAGCTTGGACTAAGCCTAAAGCATTGGAATTATTGATATTCTGAAGCATTAATATTTGAGTATTTTTCCAACAGAAGCTTTGATACCATTATTCTCAAGCTGAGTGAAAAAATAACCATTATTTGCCAGACATATTGGAAATCTTAACCAACAATTTAGCCCCAAGGGTCCGACATATAACTCAAAGCTCAGTTTCTGCAAAACCAGATTTTGACATTGAAAATCTTATCTCCTGCATGTCACTGATCTGGCAACATTTTCAAAGATTACTTTAGAAATGCTAATTCAGAAGGTGCAGTGTATTTGAAATGCCAAACAATGACATAAAGATAGACAACTGCAACATGCAAGATGGTGAAGTTTAACACCCATTCTCAATTCTGTGCATAAATCTTTCTAACATTCTTTTGTAGCCTGAGGAAAAAGAATCAGCTCAGGACAAAAAAGACTTTTTTGGGTTTTAATTCCTTTATCAGCTTTCGATGTTTAAGTGCCAATAGAGAGTCGTGAAACAAAACAAACTAATTTACAACCAGTTCTTGCCATTACAATCTCAGTTTAACTTCCGATTCACACCCTTGTGTATGAACAGAATTGCATATGCAGTATAAAAATACCAGAACTAATATGGTACTAATACGGTAGTGGCAATCCTACTTGGCTGGTGAGGAACTTTGCCCAAGCCACGCGATCCAGCGTTGAGTCATTCACTCGAGAAAATCTTTCCTCACCATGCCCAGCACACTCTGGGAAGGCCCACTTCCAACCTCTACCACGTCTTCAGCAGAAAGCAAAATGGTCTCCCCACTATCCCGCGTGTGCGTAATGACATCACCGTCTCCCTTAAAGGCACAGACAACTATTCTAGCATTACCCGGATGGATGCCTAAGTACACTTTTAACGATACTGAATAAGATCCGACGGTCACCCGGTTACAATTCCTTTATATTGTGTCCATTCTCACTGGGAGACACATTGGTCCTGTTTTAGCGTATGTTTCTGGATATAAAGCATTGTAATGCTGCTTTAAATATCTTTTTAGTCAAATTCACAATTTTTTTTAATGGGACTTGCTTCGCAGACTAGTCAAAATGAAACAATAGTTTAATCTATCAAAAAATACAGTTACTGAAGACTGCTCCCTGCTGCTGTATCTTTGCCTCCTGCCCCCAAACCTTTGAATGGACAGAAATGGCAGTAATGCACACCCTGAATGAGTAACACAGCACCTAACTAGTGAATTATTAGCATGGGTATATTCTGGGGACTCCAAACACACTGCAGTCCTCCCTAGTCAGGCCTTACAATGTCAAAGTTCAGTTTAAATTTATTATCAAAGTACATATATGTCACCATATACAACCCTGAGATTCATTTTCTAATAGGCATACTTAAAGAAACTATGCAATAATAGCTATAACACACTCAATGAAAGACAGCCCAACTCAATCAGAGTGCAGGAGACAATAAACTTTGCAAATGCAAAAGAAGTAACAATAATAAATAAATAAACAAACAAACAAACAAATAAATAAATAAGCAATAACATGAGATGACGAGTCCTTAAAAGTGAACATTCCACTGATGGGGCAGGAGAAGTTGAGTGAAGTTAAACACTTCGGTTCAAAAGACTGGTGGCTGAGGGGTAGCAACTGTTCTTGATGGTGGTGCGAAATCAGTTATGTCCCTCTGAACAGGAGGGAAAATCAACAAGCTACCCGCTGTGCTGCAAGATCTGCTGAGGCTGTTTTACAATAGTCACAGTGTGTGAGGCTGGTAGGTCGAGCGTATGTTGGCAAAGCTGAAAACGGGTCTTGTGCCATCAGTGATATTGTCTGTTTAGTCTCTCAGGACTAGTCTAGTCTAGTCTGTTCGGAGCTAAGCCAAATTATGCATAAAATCTATGTCATTTTTATTCACCATAAAAACTGGTGTGATTTGATCTAGTTTCCTGGCTGCTAACTCTATGAGAGATGTGTCAGAGACTTGATTTAAAATGTACCACTTTTCTGAGTAATATTTACCATCCCATGTGCTGTTCTTCATATCATCATGACAAATCCCACATGCTTATCACACACACCGTCATATTTCCAGACACACTGGTGTTCCAACGTCAGGCCACATATGTCAAATGTCAATTTCTAGGTGACAATACCTCAAGACCAGAGTACGTCTGGATCCCATAGGTTCTAATATGTCAGATGATGGTCAGGTTATCAAATACAGCTCCCTTAAAAACATTTGCATTGGAAAGGACTCAGAATTTCTAAGAGGAAGTTGGCGAGCAATTGTTTTTAATCACATTTGCCTGGCATTCTTAGAATGTGTTTGTGTGTGCGCGCACACCCCTTCCAATAAACTGGATAGTAGTCCAGAATTGTACTCGGGGGGAGGGAGTCTGATGTTCCATTCTCTATTCCAAGTGTTCTCAGTCACATAGTAATCATTTTCACAGCAGTTCTGGGAGAACTTTTCTATCCAAAGCAGAATTTAATAGCTCAAGTATCAACTAATCAACAGAAACCACTCCTTAATCACCTACAAAATTATCTCCTAGAAGCACTCAACCCATTTCCTCAATTTCTATACAAACTAACACATACGAAATACTGGAGGAACTCAGTAGGCCAGGCAGCATCTATGGAAAAGAGTAAACAGTCAATGTTTCGGGCCAGGAGTCAACTGTTTACTCCTTTCCAGAAATGTTGCCTGACCTGCTGAGTTTCTCCACCATTTTGTGTGTATTACTTTGATTTCCAGCATCTGCAGATTTTCTCTTATTTGTGATTCTGTGCATACTGTTTACATTGATCACCAAAGTTTGCCAGCACATTAACTTTTGATCAAGTGTTTATCTCCTTGGTCAAGCTCCATCCTTTACAGGGGCCTCCAGTTGTTCACTTAGACTCCAAAGTCAGAATTCCAAAAAAAACATTGCTTTTATTTGAAAATTTCAAACAGCCTCCTTTTCTAATGAGGGAGCATAATGATGATCTAACATAAGTATTGAAAAATAATGGTACGTTGACTAATCTAATCCAAGCGAAGAGTTAACTGTGATGAAGGATGACGATACCAATGGACACAAGTTAAAGATTGGACTATGAGAGTTGGGGGACTATTCCCCAGCTCCCTGATGTGCAACATAAACTTTTGACAATAGAGGTTCACAGCAATACCCTGCAAAATGTGAAATCTTCTTATATTTTGAGTCCTTCCCAGCAAAGATGGGCATCAGTATTGAAATGCACCATCACCTCCCATGCTCAAGTGGGAAAAGGAGTGTTTGATGACCTAAACCTCAGAATCGACATGAAGTCAGTGCCCTTGCCCTGATATATGCTTCTCAAACTTGGACAGTTACAGTAAGAACTTACAGGTACTGGAAAGATAACGTCAACATTACCTTGGCAAAATCGTCCTGATTTATTGGACGACTAAGTGAGTGGACAATATTGTCTTCTCCCAAGCTAACATCCCCAACAGCGAGGCTCTTGTAACTCTAATTCCACATTCCAGCGACCAAGCCTCAATTTATGCCCTTTTTAGGTACCTCCTGTCCTATTCATGGAAGGTTCTTCAATTCTCGCATTGACTTCATCAGTCACCACAGAATGTTCACGGAGGCAAGTCATTCTTGGACTGAAGGGACTGTGTTGCAGAAGAAACCCAAAAAGGGCAGAGTCGTAGGATGAAAGCCATTGTCTCAAGGTGAAATTAGGTGAGTTCTGAGGGGTGGAAAGAATTTTGAAATATGGTAAAATAATGGGCAGCTTTGCCTATGAGAAATAAAATGGATGTCATTTGAGAATGCCGTGGTGTAGGTCAGGTTCCTTCAGGTTGCTATAGCTGGGGGTGGTAATAGGGATATGCTTCCAGTTCCTATTAAGTGCTCCCAATGGCGTGTACCCCAAATAGCCTCTGACAACCAAGTCCAGCTCCTGGCCTTCACGTGTGGTTTAGCTACTAAGCCTAGCAGAACAGTTTCTACTGACAGGAGAAGGGGCAAAGGCGGGCTACTGGTGCCATAAAACCAGCTGCTTTGGGCAAATGGGGCTTGTCAGCCGTTGTTGGCAGCTCATCTAGGAGAAGGAGTACACTGATCCCAAACCTCCGCTGCCTTATGGCTCCACCCACTCATGGGGAGGGCTTCGGGAGTAAACCCCGAGGGAAAAATCTGGAGGGAGAGTTCCGAAGGTAACCCTACGTTGAGTTCAACGCTGACTGGCAGATCCTGCAACACAACTGTATCAGTCTCTTTCGTTCCTTTGGGCTCATCAGATGCATGGAGAGGGGAAGCTTGCCGTCCATATTGTGCTGCCTGGCTTTGTGTATCTAGACAGCTAGGACACGACATTCATGATCGACCGTGTCCAATGACAGCCTCAGAGTGTCCATCCAACTTCATCATGTGGTCATGATGTGAGTAGAGGCCTTAGTTTACGTAGGCTTGTTTCTATCGTTATAAAGCCCTTGGCACAGCTGAGTTCATTCGCAAGAAATGTTTCACTTTCTCAACAGTATCAGAATTATCATAGCAAGGTAAATCTAGAATCAAAAATATGAATACAAAATGTCAATTATCACCAGTGTCCTAAAATAAGTCAGCTCATGACTTTTAGTGATTCATGTGGTTGTATGCACTTATGTGTGACTTCATGCATAAAGAGAAATGAACATTCAGAGATTTCTTCTGGGCACCTCTCATGTCCTTACTGAATAATGTAAGAGAGATATATCTGCCAGAAACTCATTGGTTCTACAGTTAATTTCATTACACTTAGGAGCAGAATTACGCCATTTGGCCCATCAAGTCTGCTCCGCCATTCAATCATGGCTGATCCTTTTTTCTTTTCCTCCTCAGCCCCGCTCCCCAGCCTTCACCCTGTAACCTTAGATGGCGTGGCCAGTCAAGAACCTATCAATCTCTACTTTAAATATATGCAATGGCTTGGCCTTCACAGCCATCTGTGGTGATAAATTCCATAGGTTCAACATCCTCTGGCTAAAGAAATTCCTCCTCATCTCTGTTCTAAAGGTCACAGTATTCTGACACTGTGCCCTCTGGTCCTAGACTCTGCCACTCTAGGAAACATCCTCTCCACACTATCCACACTATCAAGGCCTTGCTCTGATTAACCTCAACCACTTATAACACCTCCTTGGAAAAGCTGTAAATTAATGCCAATTTATGGGGTGTATGCTTGCACACACTTACAGCCACAGTGTGCTGCTGTCATGCCAACAGTTACACAAACGAGTTACACAAATGTATCAAGCCACAGCTTCACCCAGTCTCTACTGAGCCATCATGTCCACACTTAGGTTTAAACCCTTCATGTAAATCCAGTAGTCACATAGCCTCAAAAATAATCTTGAAGTTTGCTGAGCTACATGGACAGACCCAGTGAAATGATAAAGTTCCAGCTGGGGATCAGGACTTGCTCAGACTACAATCTGTTCCTAGTTTAAAAGCATTATCCAATCAGTGAGATATTTCCCCCTAGCACTTCTGAATAACGCTGCCACCTTCCCAATGCAGGCTTTAACATGGTTCTTAAAGTCGGGCAACTCCACAACTGAATGCTTGAAGCTGCGGTGAGCAAAATAATTCTAAATTGTCCTACTGCTTATTTCTCGCCAACTACCAGTGACAAAAATCACTGCTTTTTGAACACAAACACACAAAACTGATACTATTTAAAAGCTGTTTCTTCTAAGCGCAGTATTGTGTCTAATGGTCACACAAGTTCATGTGCTGACTCTAGTTAGAAACTGATCGGCAACAGTTTCCTGTCCCAATTAAGCAGCATAGTGCCCCAAATAAATGAAAGGAATGTCTATTTCCTCAATTTGTTTTTGTTCTTTAAGTGTTGTCCAAAATAAGTGTCTGTCCCAATTAACCAATGGAGCAATTAACTGGAATCCACTGTATTTTCAATTCACTTTTTTGCTTGGAAAGGGACAGCAGTCCTGCTGACACTTTGATGCAATTTTAATGCAAACATGCTTGTAAACAAACAAAAACGCTTTAACCAGGAAGATAGTTTTACTCAGGGACCTGAGATGACAATTAAGGCTTCTTATACTAAAACGGTGCATAAAATAACAAATATGTCTTGCCATTGTGAAGGCTGCTATGTAAATGTCAGTTGATTGAAAACAAAACAGAGTGGGATTTCAGTGGGGATTGGAATATTCATACTCCGCTATGCTTACCCGTACACTGTCTTTATGCAATTACCTCTAGTAAATCAATAGGTTACTAACCATGTAAAAGGATGGTTCCAAGAAATGTATTATGGACTTTCTTATTAGAATAATTTGTATTTGGAACTTTAAGGATAAATCAAGATGGCACAAGAAGTCAAAGTTCCAAGTACATTTATTATCAAAATACGTATGCGGAGTACGGCCCTGAAATTTATCTTCCCACAGACAGCCACGAAATAAAGAGAACCATGGAACCTGTTTGAAGAAAAACATCAACCCCACCCCATGTGAAAAAAGAGACAAATTGCACAAACAGCAAAGAGTAAAAAATACAGAATATAAAACACCAACCCACAAAGCCATCGAAAGAGCCCAGGCATACTCAGCTCAGCTCAGTCACAGTTCAACCTAGCACTGTACCATTCATTGTCTGTAGGCCGCCCCAATCAAAATCACACAAAAAAAGGAGCAACCAGAATCTAGAAACACATCATACCGTGAACTACAGAGTCCAGTCCACAAATTGTGATAATTAATCCACAAACCACGTCAAAGAAATTAATAGCCAATAAACATCCAAGACCTAATGACCTGCTTCTCAATATTTTGAAGAAGGTGGTGATGAAGGTGATAGATGCATTGATGGTTATTTTCCAAAGTTCCACGGATTCCGGAATAGTTCCCACAAACTGAAAGATACCAAATGTAGCTACGTTACTTATGAGTTCAGGATGCTAATCTGACATTGGCAATTGGTAAAATACTAGAATCTATTGTTAAGGAAGTGGTAATAACAGGATTGACAGAAATTGTGTTTTTTGAATCTGTTTTCCTGTGGTTGTAGCTAGCAGAATAAATATTAGGAAAACTGTTTCAGACTGCCTCTGGTAAGGTACCATACATATTTACGAATCTGTTAATGATAGATATCTGGCTGGCAATGTGTGTTTTGAGAAAGATGCAGAAAATCTTCAAAATGATATAGACAGGTACAGCGAATGGGGAAGGCGTGCCAGATGGAATATAATATAGAAAAATAGGAGGTAGCAAAAAATTAGAAAGGGGAATATTAGAAGTGGCGAGAGAATGGAGAGTGTTGTATGTTCAGTGGAGTCGAACAGTCACAGAGATGAACCATTGAAAGTTAGCATGTAGGATCAGCAAACAACCAGCATGCTGGCCTTTATTGCACAAGGACAAGAGTTGATGGGTCTTATTGGAATTATAATAGGGCACTGGAATATTTAGTACAGGTCTTTGTCCTCTAGACCTAAGGGGGAGATATATTTCAAAATAGAGAATTCATTGAAGATTGATTCCTGGGTTACAGTTTGCTTATAGGCAGAGATTATGTACACAGGGCATATAATGCCATCTTGAGTTTACTAGAATGACAGGTGATCACACTGAAGCTTTCAACATTCTTCTGGACTTGATCAGGTAGATGATACCTTGGTTGTCAGAAGACACAAATGTAAAATAGAGGATTAGCCATTCTCGACTGGAAAGCGAAGAAATTTCTTCACCCAGAATGCAACGTATCTTTGGAATTCTCTACCCAAAGGACCTGTGGAGGTTCAAGCACTGAGTATATTATAAATAGGGATGGCTTGATCTTAGTGTTTAAAGAAATACATATATTGGATCAACACAAACACATGGAAGTCTGCAGACGCTGGAAATCCAACGCAACACATACAAAATGCTGGAGGAACTCAGCAGCATCAATGGAAGTGAATAAACAGTTGACATTTTGGGCGAACACCCTTCTTCAGGACTGAGAAGGAAGGGGGATGATGCCAGGATAAAAAGGTGGGGGGAGGGGAAAGAGATGGGTGATAGGTGAAGCCAGGTGGGTGGGAAAGATCAAGGGCTGGAGAAAAAGGAATCTGATTGGAGAGCAGAGTGGACTACAGGAGAAAGGGAAGGAGGAGGAGACCCAGGGGGAGGTAATAGGCAGCTGAGAAGAAGTGAAAGGTCAGAGTGGGGAATAGAGGAAGGGGAGAATTTTGTTCGTCGGAAGGAGAAATCAATAGTCATGCCATCTGGCTGGAGGGTACACAGACAGAATACAAGGTGTTGCTCCTCCACCCTGAGGGTGGTCTATTGCATTAATAGATAATAACATTGGATTAATGCAAGAAAATGGAGCTGAAATAAAATATCATCCATGATGCTGCAGGACAAAGGAGCTGATTGGCCGACCTCTGCTTCCATTTATAATGTTGTGTTTATGCTCTAATGTTAATAACCCTGTACTTGGCGTAAGGAATGGATAACTGAGAGATTCAGGGTCTTCAGGTATTTGGTATAAGTGAGATATGATGTCACAAACATTTACTATATAGCCCATGCAACAACGGCACAGAAAGTAGGAAAAGTCTGCAGGAAGTTAGTATTTGATAGTTTGGAAGGAAAAGTGAAGGTTGTCAGGTGGAGAATAGTGAACATTTTGGAATTCTCTTCTTCTGTGCTGGGAAGCAGGTACTTCACAGGTTGCCCTTTTCAGAGATAGAGGTAAATTGCAGGTGGGAATACGGCATGAATAGCCTTTTCCTTAATTTTGGCATTTGCTCCCAAAGAAGCGCATTTATGTAACGTCTTATCCAGTCTTTAGGGCATCACCAAGCAATTCACACATTTTTAATTGCAGTCAACTTCCACACAGAGAACCCCGAATGCTGCAGGTGAGCTGTTTATCTGCTCATTTGTTGGAAGGTTCCCAGCATTTTAAGAAAATTCCCTGCTCGTTTTCAACATGAAATACTTCTGAACAATCAGTAAAATGTTACTGATTACTTCATCTGACGGCAGCACCTCAAACAGCCTCTGGTTTTTTGATTTACACGTTGTTTAGAATCTTGTGGATACTGCCACAATCTACTGCCATCTCTATTTGCTCTCCAACAGGATCGTTTATTAGGTCATTTACAAGATAATCACTCTAGTAGGTCAGAATTTCTCCATGGACCAGGTCTGCTAAGTATGGCGGACTTCCTACCCTGACAGGGCGTTAGTAATCCAGGTGATTTAACCACAATACTCTTCTTGTTTTCATGGTCTACTGTCCTCTCCTATTAGATTCACACTTCTTCAGCCCTTCCATCTTTCACCTCCCAGCTTCCTACTTCAACTCCCCTCCCCCACTCACCGACCTTCACACGCTTACCTGGTTTCACTCATCACCTACCTTCCCCCTCCTCCTACCTTCTTATTCTGACTTCTGCCTCCTTCCTTTCCAATCCTGATGAAGGGCTTTGGCCTGAGACATCAACAGCTTATTCCCTTCTGTAGATGCTTCCTGACTTGCTGACTTCCTCCAGCATTTTGTGAATGTTGCCCAATATTTCCAGCATCTGCAGAATGTGGTTTCTGTTTTATTCTGTTCTGACACGGGTCCATGAGATAAAATTGACTTATAGTGGTTATTGCATATGTCCTATACATTAATCCATTAATCCAGTAGTGCAGTGGTCATCATTACTGAAATTAAATTATACAGGTGCAAGTTGAACTGGGGTCTCAAGATTGTACGTAAATCCTAGCTTGATAAACTGAACCTCCACCACACCTAGATAGCCTCCTCAACTGAAGCTTTTGAACTCACCAACTTCTGCAACAGAGAGTGACTGTCCAAGCTCAGGATGTTTCATGTTTCTGTGAAACACAAGAATGCAATCCAATCACACCTCCTTCAAACGCTTGCCTGGCTTGTGTTACTGTGGAGACAAATACTTCCCCACTCCTTCTGGTAGTACTGCTGGAGGCTTTGGATGAAAATACCAATTCTGGCAGCAGTAGGTTCCTATCACAGAAACTCACACTTGAGCAGGATATTGTATTCTGCACACCTATCTCCATATGAATGCCTGTTCTGTGAAGGAGGGTGCCAGTTAGTATCAAAAATCTTTTTGATCTTAGCTACCCATACCACCACTTGGATTCCATATCTTTATCAGAATCACATTTAATATCACTGGCAGGTAGGTTGTGAAATGTGGTGCTTTTCAGCAGTTGTACGGGGCAATGCATCATAATTTTTAAAACTATAGATCACAATAAGAAAATCTATTTAAAGATTAGTTTAAGTAAGTAGTGCAAACACATATTCAAGCACTAGGGGAGGAGAAGATGGCGGCACGACACAACGCATGTGGCCGCTCCAAAATGATCACAATCCTGATTTGATGGAGACAGCCGTGAGAAGCACGGAGGAACATCTGGAGAAACTTCTGAAATGCCTGCTTCGCTGCCGTTGCTACTGTGCGATCGAGAATCTCCGGAGGAGAAGGCCCCAAATCCTCGGCTTTGCCTATTGCCTGTTGCCGGGGCCGGTGTCGAAGCGCTCGGCAGAGATGGTGCTCGGTGTTCGGTGTTGGAAGGCTGGTCGGAGGCTCGAAGTTTTCAGATGGACTCAAGAGTCGGCTGCAGTCGGGTGCTTCCAGGGTGCTACATCGGCAAGTTTGCAGCGCTGGAGGTTCATGGCAGGGAGAGAGTTTCTCTTCCTTCCACCGTCTGCATGAGATGATGGGACTTTCGAGAGACTTTGAGACTTTTTTTTACCATGCCCATGGTCTGTTCTTTATCAAATTACGGTATTGCTTTGCACTGTTGTAACTATATGTTATAATTATGTGGTTTTGTCAGTTTTTTTCAGTCTTGGTTTGTCTTGTGTTTCTGTGATATCATTCTGGAGGAACATTGTAACATTTCTTAATGAATGCATTACTAATGACAATAAAAGAGGACTGCGTGTCCTCATAATCTAATCTAATCTAAGCAGTGTACATGGGTTCATTGTTCATTCAGAAATCTGGTGGTAGAGGGGAAGAAGATGTTGCTAAAATATTGAATGCGTGTCTTCAGTTTCCTATACCTCCTCCATGATGGCAGCAGTGAGAAGAGGGCAATGTCCTGGGTGACAGGGGTCCTTAAAGGTGGACGCAGCCTTTTTAAGGCAATGCCTTTTGAAGATGTCCTCGATGCCGGGGAGGCTGATGCCCATGATGGAGCTGGCTGAGTTTACAACTTTCTGCAGCTTTTCCCGATGCTGTGCAGTGGCCCCTCCCTACGTCAGTAGGCCTAACGGTGGACAGTACACTTGGAAGTTATTCTTCTTCCTATCCTGCAAACCATAGTAGAATCTTAATTGGATAGATTTAATTACCTCCACACAGAGCAGAACATTGATCCAGTCACCGCGAGCAGTTTATTCCTCATATCATTCGTTTCTCACCTTGATGAGCCCAAGAAAATAATTTGAACAGGGGAGAGAAAAGAAAGATGCAATCCAATTAGTAGTGCAGCCTGCCTGGAGATATGCTTGGCTGTCTGAGACCAAATGAACAAACCAGTGAACAAAAAACTGAAGCAATTCTGGGCAAATTCAACAAGGTTGTTACTGAAAGCTGACAGCCATATCACTGCACAGTTCTACCAAGAGATCATCAAGGAAACATTTAACCTTTCAATCGGTGTCAGATTGCAATTTAATACCACTTGACACATAAACTAGTCTGGGGCAAAGAACCTGGCGAGGGCTGAGACTGCCTATACATCACTTGTCACTGAAGATGGGGCTTGATTTATGACTCTTATGGAATATAAATTCACCCATTAATTCTTCGATCAGAATTCCAAAGGTCATAGGTGGTGAAGAGTGGATGCAAACAGATTGCTTATCTTCCAGTACTTCTTAAAAATATTCTTTAACAATCAACTGAACAGACAATTATTTTCACAGCTGGGGAGACTTGAGGACAGCCTGATTTTCACAGAGATGTAAGAGGCAATCTGGAATTCCCTGTGCAGACACTGGATCAAATGAAAGCACTAGGACTGAGAACAGATTAATTTTGTCGTATAGAAATCGCGGGCAGCATGGAACAAAATTGAGTGACAGGAGTTGTGAGGAGATCAAGCAAGAACTAAACGATTTGTGGAATCGGCTTGTTTACTCCCTTTCCTAGGAGGCACTTAGATCCCACCCTCCTGTTACCGCAAAATACAATTCAACTAAATACTTCCTTTAAATTTGGGGTTCCCAACCTGGGGTCTATGGATCCCTCTGTTAATGGTAGGGATCCATGGCATAACAAAGTTTGGGAAACCCTGCTTTAAATGGAGGCGCTGTTCTGATGGCAAAGCTGGAATCTGTTGCAACAGTTCAATGGTTCAATTTAGTATCAGAGAATGTATACAGTATACAACCTGAAATTCTTACTCTTCACAGACAGCCATGAAATAGAAACAAAAACGACAGAAATATCAGAACCCCAAAGCCCCCCCATCCCCTCTCCCACACACAAGCAGCAGCAAAAAACATTAACTCTCCCTCCACTTGTACCAACAAAAGCACTGACCCCCCACCCCCCATCTACGTCTGCATAGTACTTACTACAAATGAAGCCCACAATCAATTGGTCTCACTTTGAAAGAGAAATCTTAACCGAGGTACCTCCAGTCCCCGTGGAGACACAAGAGATTGTAGAATTTGGAGCAGCAAGCACAAAGCTGGAGGAAACAAAAGGGCAGCATCTGTGGAGTGAGCTGGATTGAAAACGCTTTGTGTCATTTGGACTGAAAGATGGAGGGGAGGTAGCCAGCTTAAAGAAGTGAAGAGAAAGGGTGGAGCAAGAGCTGGCAAGTGATAAGTGGATCCAGACGAGGAGGGGTGATAGGCAAATGGAACAGAATGCAGGTAGCATCAGAGACATGATAGGTGGAATCAACAAAGGACTCCAGTGCCTTTCTTCAATTAATGCTGTGAATCCATTCCACTGCCCTGATCAGATGTCAGCCTGGAAATTGGGTCAGATCCCAGCAGATCGGTGAGGCGGCTACCAACAAACCAAGCTGGCAGCTGTAAAGGGTTTGCCAAAAGCTTCTACACCACATCACTGGATCCAAAACAGAAATACTGAACCTATTTAAAGTCATTTCTTCCTCTGAAGGTGACAGGCTGTTTCACTGCTCTGCCTTTCTCTCATTGTATGGGCTGGGAGCTTTAGAAGTGATATTCCAATGCTTAAGCTCTTTCAAATGATGCTCTATACACCATGTAAACCTAATAAATGTTCCAAGTACTTTATCTATTTTACAAGCTTCTCCTTATAGATGCTCCAAGTGTCAATGATGCAATTTTCTCCCCTTGAAGGGCTTTCTAGTTCCAAGCTGAGCACTAACTTGTTTCAATATGCAATCTTACTCACACAGATTTACATCATTGTGTTGCTTTTATGATACCATGGGATAATCTGGCTCCTTGGCCAAGTTTACACTAATCCTTCTGAGTAGAAGCTCACTGAATTAGAGACGCAGGGATTCTTTCCAAATGGGATAAGCTCATTATTGCTTTGTTCCATAATTCTTATTCAATTCATGTGCTATGAACAAATTCGGATCTGGAAACTAATATTTAGAGAGCAACGTCTTTGCAGTTGAAAGTAAAGACAAAGCATTGACTTGGCTTGAAATAGCACCTCAGGACATCCAAAAGTGCTTTATAGCTTATGAAATAGTTTTCAAAGGCTCATTTATTTTTAAACTATGTATGCAGTATACAACTCTGAGATTTGTCTTCTTCAGATAGCCACGAAAGAAAGAAAAACTATAGAAGTCATTCAAGAGGAAAGATCAAACCCACACCCCCACACAAAAAAAGAATGGCAACATGATCATCAAAACTCCCCCTGCATAAAAAACTAACGAAACAGAGCAAGAACTTGACCCCCAAACCCACTCCCCCACACAAAATGCAACAAGAATGTGGACCACCAAACCCACTCCCCCACACAAAACGCAACAAGAATGTGGACCCCCAAACTCCCCCTCCCTGCACAAGAAAAACTAACAAAAGGCAACAAGAACATCAACCCCCCCCCGCGAAATCTTCTCCCCTTGCGCAAAAAAAAAACAATGAGAAAGAATGGGTGAAAACCATAAGACTGAATAAGTCCATAGTCCATAAACGCAGAACCTTGGTAACGTCACCCAACATCATCACAAGAAAGAGAGAGACACAAGGCCTTAATAATGTAGCCATTATTATAATGTAGGCAAAGAAGGCAGCAGTAAGATCCCAGAAAGAAAAGGAGGGCACAAACAAAAAATAGATAATTGCCTGGGAACTTAAAGGCAAGTTACAATATTTGCACATGAAAGGTCAATGCATTAAGCAAAAGACTTTGTCAGACATCAAGCAACCCTTAAACATTTGCAATCCTTTTGCATGCTACCCTTTTGCAGTGTGTGTGAATTGCATCAGTGAGGGTGGTGAGTGGGAGGAACATTGGCACAGGGGAAAGGGGCTCTTGGTTTGGAAGGACTGTCGGGGCTCTGAAGGGGAGGCCGATGGACTTTGATCAGAGGGGACTCAAGATCAGAAAGAAGCTAAGAAATTGTTCATCAGAATAGCTGATTGATGAGAAAAGGCACTGGAGATTGTTGGTTGGCATTTGAATACAGGGGCTAGTAGATCAGTGGTCAGACTGGAGGGCTTAATGGTGTGGAGATCTTTTAACTCTATCCCAAATTGGGATCAGTTTAGCTTCTCATCCAAAAGCCATAACGTTTGACAATGTGGCATTTCCTCAGTACAGGATTTTGGTGTTCCAATTTATATACTGAGTCTTCAGCCTATATGGAGTATGTACGTGTTTGTGTGTGTTTGTTTATGTATTTGCATGTAGTAGGACTGCCAAGTGATTAAAAATAATAGTTGCAAGTTAAAAAATTAATTGGATTATAATCATAGCTTTAATTGCACAGTTAAACAATAATGGAATACCAGTATTCATGGATGGCCTAAAGGAATTTTGTTTGCTGCACTGTAAAATAATTTGCCTTAGTAATCACTAATAAGGTAATTTAAAACACTCTATGTGTTCAAACTCTCTATAGACTCACCATTATCTTTGTGATCTTTTTCCATCCATAACATCTTGATCATTGTATTTCTTTGAACTTCTAGCCAAATAGGTGCCCAAGCAGTGTTTTAGGAAATGAGGTCCTGAGTGAGACAGAGGGGGTGTGTGATGGTGGGAAGAGGGATAGAGGGAGAGAGAGGAGGAGAGAGGGAGAGGGATAGAGTGAAATCAAGAATTGGGGAGAGAAAGAGAGAGAGAATGAGAATGTGTGTGTGTGTCTGTGTGAGAGAGAGAGTGAGGAAGGAAGGAGGGACAGAATGGACTCTGGTAAAGGTCCCCAAACATACTTTTCTGTCTCACTTTTTCACTATGCTTCCACCATCGTTTCTGCCCTCTGTAATGTTGCCACTTCCTTTTTACTCACTTTGGTCCCCCTCTAAATTCACCTTTGCTACTCCCTTTCAAAGCCCCATGACAATTGATGCTTTATCATAGTCTCTCCCCTCCTCCCTCACTCTCTCTCTCTCTCTCCCTCTCTCATTCTCACTCGCACTCTCTCCACATCCGACTCTCAGTCCTCACCCCACTAAAGCACACAGGTGCTCATGCTTGTCCTATGATCGTGGACGTCAACAGGCAGGGAATGGAGGTGTTTAAATCCCAGATCATGCAAGAGGAGGTCCAGGCAAGTAAGGCTTCTGCTTCCTCCTTTATTCCCCTACATGCCACTATACTCCAAGGTTTGGCATTCTCTGCAAGGAGACATTACTGAGAGTCATGTGATTGTACTATATAGAGTGAAACAAGACTTTCTTCATTTATGTTTGTGGAAGTGTCAAAGAAACTGAAAATAATGCCTGTTATTGTGGTTTTCAGGCGTTATTTGTTGTATCCTTCTTCTGAATTCTCTCCCCTGAGTTTCTTCACTGACATCAGTCTGAACAGGCAGCCACAAAGGAAACTTTCAGATGGTCACAATTATTAGTCCAATGACAATGATCACAGTAAGCAGTAATAACTGAGATGCGTTCAACCGGGGAGGTGTTGCCAAAGTGAAAAGGGAAAGGAATGAACTTTTATGAAGTATTTAATTTTTAGGGGCAATAAGTGAAATAGAAAAGGTGGAGAGGCACATTCTGAATGTTAGAATGGTGAGGGGGAGAAAGAATCTGCGCTCAGAAAATCAGTTTTGGATTGAAGTATGAAACAGCAAAGCACAAAAATATTGATGGAAGTTGATTGTGGGCTCCAAACCGTAATAGTTTCTATAGGGCATAAAGTATATCAGTGAATTAGAGGTGCTTATAACAAGCACCCACCAAGAGGAGGACCTTGTCTTAGGGTTTGGAGGGTTACATGTCTCAATGACACGATGTTGGCTGGTGTCAGGGACTTGTGCTTTGACTCCTGATAGGGTCATCCATGCCCAAAAGATCAAATGGCAGAGGCCAGATTAAGAGTGGTCCACTGGTCCTCGAGGTTCGGGGGATCAGCTCAGGGCTAACAACCCTAACTGGTCAAACAAAGAATTGTTGCACAAACAGCAGTGATGAATCCTTCTATACCTGTGTGCGACAGTATTCCTGAAGGCTGATTTATACTTGTGCGTATTAGCTTACGCCATAGCCTACGCAAGTGGGCTACGCCATTGTGAGCATTTATACTTCTGCGTTGGTGTGTCTGCATTGCTCTGCAATTCACCGCCAAAACACTAGTTGGCGGTGGGGTTTCTATGCCACTGTATTGAGTTTCTTCATGTTGAAACTCAACACGAAGAAACTCAAACTTCAAACAATGGCGACTGAAACTGAAGGAGGGTGAATTTTTTGTGCTTGTCCGGCCACTGAGAGACATGAACGAGGAAATGCATTTCAAATATTTTCGGATGTCGGCAGGTAGATTTGACGATTTGGTTCATTGTCTCCAACCATCAGTGTACGCACAGTATACTCAGAGACTGGCAATCACCATTTGAGTTTTAGCTTCAGGTGGAAGTCAGCAGGCTGTAGCCGCTAGCTACAAACTGGCATCAAGCACAGGGTCCTCCATAATTTCGGAGGTCTGTAAAGCTTTATGGAAAGCATTGCAGCCAGAGTTCCTTCCCTGCCCTTCAGTCGTTCAATGTGAAGCTATTGCAGCATAGGAGGAAATGCGATGCTACCAATCGGACCGATCATGCTTGTTGAGGTCTGCGTCGCCGTGACGCGTAGTTACATTTTGGGAAGGTGCGTGTTAGGCTACGACGTATGGTTCGCGTAGAGTACAGCGTAGGGTATGCGGCTTCGCCGTACTTAAGGCGTACATTTGATGCACAAGTATAAATCAGCCTTGAGTCTCCACTCGGGACTTGCGTGGCTGACAGTAGTGAAAACCAAGAGGAAGTTACTGGTGTGATGAAGAAAGCCCTGAAAACCTCCACAACCAAGCCAAAAAGCAGAAATGAGGACCCTGAAGCACACCCGGAGAACAATTAAGAAGAAGGTCAAGGACAGACAGAGATGACGGACCTTCATTGCTGTGCTAAGCCCCAGTGGTGTAATGGGGAGTAACTAGTAAGTTTAACAAGGTTAATAATCATGGCAGATATTGATCTGTAGATAGAGTGGGGAAACCAAATTAGCAGAAGTACAATGGAGGATGAATTCATGGAGGGAAAGAGATGAGAAATGAATGAAGCTTTTAAGATATGGTATTGCGTAATGAGAAATGGCTAATTGATGATATTTATAGAACATTTGGAGAACAATAATCATATTAAAATAGAATTTTATTTTAGTTATCTTTTAATACTGGACCAAAGGGAAAGCTTCATAATATTGGAGTAAGTTCAAGGATCGGAAAAGTTTCAGAATTTCTCAAAGGAAAAGGACAGCGTTATATAGAATTAGGCCAGTGAGAGACATTAAACAGTTCCCAAACTGAGGGCCACCTAAAAAAGGTTGGGAAAACTTCGATGGATATATAAAAGGGAACAATTATGTAAGGTTAATATATATTACTTAATGGCAAAGAGGGGAAAAGAACTAACATAGAAATAAAACAAATAATTTAACTTTTCACAAAAAATGCAGAAAGCCCTCCAGAAGTGGTGGTTAATTGTAGGCCTAGAATAGAGGAGCTCAAGGAGATTACCATCAGTTAAGAAATGTATTGGAGAAATTACTAGGAGTAAATTCCAATTGATTTGATAAAACTTGATGAGATGCCTTAGGGATTTTAAAAGAAATATCATGGATTTCCTTCACAATTCCATAGATTCTACAGTGGTGCCCACCAATCGGAAGAATGGAGGGAATGAGAAAAAAGGGAACTATTGATGAATTACCCTGGTAATAGTAGCAGGGGAACTCTGGAATCTATTATTAAGAAAAAGGTAAAAGAGCATTTGGAACATAATGATAGGAATGGGCAGAATCTATATGGATTTATGTAAGTTTGACAAGTTGGTTACAATTTTGAAGTTGAAACTGGCTGAATAAATTATGTGTTATAATTTCGTAGTGTGGATTGAGGATTGATTATTGGATGTGAAATAGAAGAGTTTTGGGTTGGGAGGCAGAATATGGTAGGATTCCGCAGAGCACGAAATGTTCTTAATTTCTGTCAATGAACTGAATGAATGCGTTATGTGCAATTTATGTAGGTTTGCTGATATGCAAAGCTAGGTGGCAGAGCAAGTCGTGAAATGGACATAGAGGCTCCACAGGGAAGCTAAAATGGATCAAGAGGATAGGGAAGAACATGGCATTGGAATAAAACGTACGCAAATGTGAGATCATCTCTTTAGTGAAAAGAATAGAAAAGTGTTGTTCTTTTATTGTGAGAGATTGAAAACTTTTGGTGTTTGGGGGACCTAGGAATCTTTGCATGTGCATCACTGAAAGTGGGTTCAGCAAGCGATAGGGAACCCAAATTATATGTTGACTCTTGTTGCATGAGGATTTGAATAGAATAGTTAGAGACATTTTCCTCCAATTCTATTAAGCTCTGGTGAGATTACATTCAGAATGTTAAGTACAGAGCTAGTTTCCTTACGGAAGGATTTACTTGGGATAGAAGGAGTATTGCTCCTGGAAAGGCAGGCTCATTCCGTGAAATATAAAGAAGCTAAGTCCAATTTTTCCAAAGTTTGGAATAATGAAAGGCACACAATTCTTATGGGGCTTACCAGAGCAGATGGTGAGCTGACATTGCTCTTGGTTGTGTTGTCTCAAAGCAGAAGTTATAGTCTCAGGACAAGAAGTCAATCATTAAGGAAGGGAAGGAGAATAGATTTATTCATAGAAACATAGAAACATAGAAAATAGGTGCAGGAGTAGGCCATTCGGCCCTTCGAGCCTGCACCGCCATTTATTATGATCATGGCTGATCATCCAACTCAGAACCCCGCCCCAGCCTTCCCTCCATACCCCCTGACCCCCGTAGCCACAAGGGCCATATCTAACTCCCTCTTAAATATAGCCAATGAACTGGCCTCAACTGTTTCCTGTGGCAGAGAATTGCACAGATTCACCACTCTCTGTGTGAAGAAGTTTTTCCTAATTTCGGTCCTAAAAGGCTTCCCCTCTATCCTCAAACTGTGACTCCTCGTTCTGGACTTCCCCAACATCGGGAACAATCTTCCTGCATCTAGCCTGTCCAATCCCTTTAGGATCTTATACGTTTCAATCAGATCCCCCCTCAATCTTCTAAATTCCAATGAGTACAAGCCCAGTTCATCCAGTCTTTCTTCATATGAAAGTCCTGCCATCCCAGGAATCAATCTAGTGAACCTTCTTTGTACTCCCTCTATGGCAAAGATGTCTTTCCTCAGATTAGGGGACCAAAACTGCACACAATACTCCAGGTGTGGTCTCACCAAGGCCTTGTACAACTGCAGTAGTACCTCCCTGCTCCTGTACTCGAATCCTCTCGCTATAAATGCCAGCATACCATTCGCCTTTTTCACTGCCTGCTGTACCTGCATGCCCACTTTCAATGACTGGTGTATAATGACACCCAGGTCTCGTTGCACCTCCCCTTTTCCTAATTGGCCACCATTCAGATAATAATCTGTTTTCCTATTTTTGCCACCAAAGTGGAGAACTTCACATTTATCCACATTAAATTGCATCTGCCCTGAATTTGCCCACTCACCCAACCTATCCAAGTCACCCTGCATCCTCTTAGCATCCTCCTCACTGCTAACACTGCCACCCAGCTTCGTGTCATCCGCAAACTTGGAGATGCTGCATTTAATTCCCTCATCCAAGTCACTAATATATATTGTAAGCAACTGGGGTCCCAGCACTGAGCCTTGCGGTACCCCACTAGTCACCGCCTGCCATTCTGAAAAGGTCCCGTTTATTCCCACTCTTTGCTTCCTGTCTGCTAACCAATTCTCCACCCACACCAATACCTTACCCCCAATACCGTGTGCTTTAAGTTTGCACACTAATCTCCTGTGTGGGACCTTGTCAAAAGCCTTTTGAAAATCCAAATATACCACATCTACTGGTTCTCCCCTATCCACTCTACTAGTTACATCCTCAAAAAATTCTATGAGATTCGTCAGACATGATTTTCCTTTCACAAATCCATGCTGACTTTGTCCGATCATTTCACCGCTTTCCAAATGTGCTGTTATCACATCCTTGATAACTGACTCCAGCAGTTTCCCCACCACCGACGTTAGGCTAACCGGTCTATAATTCCCCGGTTTCTCTCTCCCTCCTTTTTTAAAAGAAGGATAGAGAATTTTTGAAATTCTTTATTCAGGAAGTCTCTGGACATTCGACCACTGAAGATATTCAAGAGTAATATCAATAGATTTTTAGATATTGAGGGAATCAATGGTTAAATGCCAGTGCAGGAAAGTGGCTCTAGGGTAAAAGATCATGCTAGATCTCACCAGATGGTGGAGCAAATTCAAGCAACCAAATGTCCTCCTCTTGCTTCTTTTTCTGAAGTCCTTATGTTTCTTGGCACTGTAAAGAGCATAAAAAATATTAGTTTGTCTTGCATGACTGGATGACTAATGTGTTACCAAGAAACCAAACATAGGAGCAGTTTTAAGCTTCATGGGTTATTTGACTCTAAATCCATCCCTTTCATTCACTGTACCCTTCTTTCATTTTTAATTCCCACAGTTGGGCAGGATGACATTTATTAAATGAAGCATTTAAAATGTGTTCTGACTTGTTTTGTAATCTGCTAACTCCTCAGCAACTATATTCCTCTTGGTATTAAGCTTGCGCCCATTTGTGATGTTCTGATATGTAGCCTTTCATAGAGATTTCTACCTGCCTCGTTCTGCACTTTTTGCATCTATTTGTGTGCAGTAGGCATTTGCACAACTAAAATGGGCCATCATATCTCCTGTGGTACTACTCACAACAAGCTGGAGGAGATGACACCAAATACAATACTTCGTTAGTGTCAGATTGGCAGATTTTGCAGTCGATCAGATATTATTTCCTGCCGAAGGGTCTCATCCCAAAATGTCAACTGTACTTTTTTTCATAGATGCTGCCTGGCGTGCTGAGTTCCTCCAGCATTTTGTATGTGTTGCACTATTTCCATTAGCACGTTGACACAATTTAAATTGACTTTTTTTCGATGTTACATTGTACTATCGTAAATTCTCAAGTAAGCATTGTAGGTTTAAAGAGAGCACAGGAACCAGGAATTTTATGGTCCGATGATTTGAAACAGACTGGAATCTGGGAGTCTGGTGAATTTCAAAGAAGTGCCGGAGCCAGAGCCCTGGTCAGGTAAAAGGTAACACAGAAGCCAAGGCCTCGGTGAGTGAAAGGGAGCATAAGTACCGTGACATTGGAGAGCTGAAGTAAAGCAAGGCAATTATCACCTGCTGAAGCAGATGTCAAACCATCAAATAACAGCAATAATCAGAGTTTTACTTAGCTATAGTAAATATACTGCATGCATCTTCAAATTTACTGAGGGTTTGTAGAGCCATTGTAGAAAGTTTGCCAGAAAATACAGTCAATAGCAGCTTGCAAATTCCTGCAGGTTGAACGAAAATTATGTCCTTTGTTGTTTGGAAAATGTTGACCTTCTGTTTGTTAGATTCATTTCCTCCTCAATTATGATTTGCTGATCTTTATGTCTAAACTGATGGCAATCAGATCCAAGTTTGGTGAAATTTCTATTGAGCCACATTGTGTTAAGAGCATTACATTTATATGCCATTGAAATTACCATGGTATGAGAGGGGAACTGGCCAAAGTTGACTGGAAAGGGACACCAGCAGGAAGGACAGCAGAACAGCAATGCTGGAGTTTCTGTGAAAAAATGAGGGAAGTGCAAGACAGATATATTCCAAATAAGAAATTTTCAAATGGAAGAAGGACACTACCATGGCTGAGAAAGGAAGTCAGAGACAAAGTAAAAGCAAAAGAGAGGGCATATAAGGAAGCCAAAGCTAGTGGGAAGATAGAGGATTGAGAAGCTTTTAAAAACTTGCAGAAGAAAACTAAGAAGGACATTAGGAAGGAAAAGATGAAATATGAAAGGAAGCTGGTGATTAATATCAAAGAAGATACTAAAAGCTTTTTTAAGTATATAAAGGGTAAAAGAGAGTTGAGGGTAGATATAGGACCAATAGAAAATGATGCTGGAGATATTGTAATGAGAGAGGCAGAGATGGCAGTGGAACTGAATGCGTATTTTGCATCAGTTTTCACAGTGGAAGACGTCTGCAGTATACCGGACACTCAAGAGTGTCAGGGAGGTGACGTATGTGCAGTGAAAATTATGACTGAGAAGGTGCTCAGGAAGCTTAATGGTCTGAGGGTAGATAAATCTCCTGGATCTGATGAAATACACCCTCGGGTACTGAAGGAATTAACTGGAGAGATTGCGGAGGCATTAACAATGATCTTTCAAGAATTGATAGTTTCTGGCATTGTACCGGATGACTGGAAAATTGCAAATGTTACTCCGCTATTTAAGAAGGGTGGGAGGCAGCAGAAGGGAAACTATAGACCTGTTAGCCTGACATCAGTGGTTGGGAAGTTGTTGGAATCGATTGTTAGGGATGAGATTACGTTGTACCTGGAGGCACATGACAAGATAAGCCAAAGAGAGCATAGTTTCCTGAAAGGAAAATCTTGCTTGACTAACCTGCTGCAATTTTTTGTGGAAATTACATGCAGGGAAGACAAAGGAGATGCAGTAGACCTAGTGTACTTGGATTTTCAGCAGGCCTTTGACAAAGTGCCACATGTAAGGCTGCTTGGAAAGATAAGAGCCCATGGAATTACGGGGAAGTTATTAGCATGGGTGGAGCATTGGCCGATTGGAAGAAAACAGAGAGTGGGAATAAAGGGATCCTATTCTGGCTGGCTGCCAGTTACCAGTGGAGTTCCACAGGGGCCAGTGTTGGGACCGTTGCTTTTTACGATGTATGTCAATGATTTGGACTATGGGATTAATGGATTTGTGGCTAAATTTGCCAATGATACAAAGATAGGTGGGGAAGTGGGTAGTGTTGAGGAAACAGAGAGCCTGCAGAGAGACTTATATAGTTTAGGGAAATGGGCAAAGAAGTGGCAAATGAAATACAATGTTGGAAAATGTATGGTCATGCACTTTGCTGGAAGAAAAAAATGGGCAGAATATTATTTAGATGAGGAGAGAATTCAAAATGCAGAGATGTAAAGGGACTTGGGAGTCCTTGTGTAGGATACCCTAAATGTTAACCTCCAGGCTGAGTCAGTGGTGAAGAAGGCGAATGCAATGTTAGCATTCATTTCTAGAGGTACAGAACATAAGAGCAGGGCTGTGATGTTGATGCTGTATAAGGCACTCGTGAGACCACACTTGGAGTATTGTGTGCAGTTTTGGGCTCTTTTTTTCAGAAGGGATATACTGACATTGGAGAGGGTTCAGAGAAGATTCACAAGAATGATTCCAGGAATGAAAGGGTTACCAAATGAGGAACATCTGGCAACTCTTGAGCTGTATTCCCTGGAATTCAGGAGCATGATGGAGGATCTCATAGAAACATTCTGAATGTTAAATAGCCTGAACATATTTGATATGGAAAAGTTAGTTCCCATGGTAGGGGAGTCTAGGACAAAAGGCCACGTCTTCAGGATTGGAGGACATCCATTTAGATTAGACTAAATTATGAGGACACGCAGTCCTCGTTTATTGTCATTTAGTAATGCATACATTAAGAAATGATACAATGTTCCTCCAGTGTGATATCACAGAAACACAAGACAAACCAAGACTGAAAATCTGATGAAAACCACATAATTATAACATATAGTTACAACAGTGCAAAGCAATACCGTAATTTGACAAAGAACAGACCATGGGCACGGTAAAAAAAAGTCTCAAAGTCTCTTCAAAGCCCCATCATCTCACACAGACGGTAGAAGGAAGAGAAACTCTCTCCCTGCCATGAACCTCCAGCGCCGCAAGCTTGCCGATGCAGCACCCTGGTAGCACCTGACCACAGCTGACTCTTGAGTCTGTCCGAAAATGTCGAGCCTCCGACACCGAGCACTGAGCACCATCTCTGCTGAGCACTTCGACCCCGGCCCTGGCCGCCAAGCAATAGGCAAGGCTGAGGATTTGGGGCCTTCCCCTCCGGAGATGCTCGATCGCACAGTAGCAACGGCAGCTGGAAGAAATGGATCAGCCCATGATTGAATGGCGGAGCAAACTCAGTGGGCTGAATGGCCTACTTCTACTCCTATACCTTATGGTCTTATGGTCATTTGAAATTAAAATCTGTCCTTCTATTGACAAGAAATATTCCTTTAGAATTTGAATACCACAGGAGACTGACAACATAAGACTTTTCCCACTTAAATAATTTATTTTTCTTAACACTCTGTGCATTTCCTTTACTATTTTCTCCCTTTCTCTCTTGAGGACATTGATTTGGACAGGGATAGAATATATCAATGCTGGCGATCATACGTATTGCACAAGATTCAGAATCAGGTTTGATATTCGTGGCATATATTGTGAAATTTGTTGTTAAGTGGCAGCAGTATATTGCAATGGAAAATAATAAAAATTGTAAATTACAGTAGGATATATATATTAAAAAGTTCAATTAAATAAGTAGAAAACTGGTGAGATAGTGTTCATGGGTTCTATGTCCATTCAGAAGTCTGATGGCAGAAGGGAAGAAGCTGTTCCTGAATCATTGAGTGTGTGGTCAGGCTCCTGTACCTCCTCCCTGACGTTAACAATAAGAAGAGGGCATGGTACCTTGTATAGGTGATAGTTGTGATTGTGTAAACCCAGCTGGTAGTGTTGAAGTAGTGCGAGATCCAGGGACAGTCATAATTCAATCTTACCCTGCCTTCATCCATGTCCGGTAGATCCTCTCCCTGGTTCACAGACTCCACAGGAGACATAAATGCTTTTATTACTAAAGCAGATCATATAACTTCAAAAAAAATCTCAGGAATTTCTACCTCCATGGCCAAACACAAAGCTATACAATCAAAAAGCATGGAAGAATTCATCACGGTCATAAGATGCGAATATACTGATTCACCTAATTCTAAATTTAATATTTTACCTTCAACCTTTTCAGCACTGGTTGTGTGCTCTAAAAGTTCTTCCTACCCTGCTCCCATCATAAGTTTTCTCAAGAACAGTGCTGCCCCTTATGAGTTAAAACCTCCTCTTCCTCAGTCATTCCCAGAACCAGAACTACTTCCCAGCATCAAGGTTACCGGAACAAAATGTGACATCCCAGAAGACAAGAGCTGTATCCACATCAGATGTAAGCTAACGATCAGTGTTTTTGTCTGAACACTGTACACATGCAAGAGTTGACACAAGGGCACAGTCAAACAATGCAACCAGAACTTGTGATTTGTTAGCTTTTACCAAGGCGTACCGCATACCTCAGGGACGTCTCATTCTTTACACAGTGCTACAAGAGGATGCTAGTTGATTACAATGCGGCAAGCATTCTGAGGGAAATATGTATTTTTCTGTTCTATGCAGCAGATCAGTGGAGCATCTTTCAGCTTCTGAATCCCTGCCTTGCAATGGGAGTTCTCTCCTTCAGGACTTACAATGCACACGGATCTTTCATTCCTATTAAGTGGTTTTTCGAGCGTTTAAGTGTTGCAAAGGCACCTGCTGTAGAGAACGGCGATCAAGAATTTTAAAGGGCTCCAACCTGACATCCACCTGGCAATATGAAGTTGTACAAAAGCCAGTGTGAATGCCAGTTGGAATGGGAAATAGAATCCTTGCCACTTTGGAAAAATGTAAGATGATTGCACTCTCTGCATCACTGTACACCAGCTCAAGGTAATACAACAAAAGGGAATGTAATGAGATGATTTGTTTCCAATGAAGTTACTGCTATAAAGACAGTAAATTCTGAATATTGCTCCAATCTGAATTATGAGTAACAACTAAGGAAAAGGGTTGATATACAGTTCAATGGAAAGTCAGTCAGGTAACTTTACTCATAAATATAATTGGAAAAATATAAACCGAGATTTCCAGCAAAGCAAACCTAGGTAAAGATTTGTAATTGTCCTCCTATGGATTTTCTAATTGTTCTCTCCCTCATAAACATCTTTTATTACCACCTGACAACTGAACTTACTCAGTATGAGCCACCCCTCCACAGAAAAGTTAACATTATTATAAAAGCTAAGCCATTTCTCCTTGTGAATTTATAATCTCTGCTGCCAAACAGCTCATTTTCTATAAAACTGGCTATCTACTTCCTTCGAAGATTCTGCCCAGGTACCGTCTAACTCCACTTACTTCTGTATTAAGTAATCGCTAACTGTTCCAGAGGCACGGAGCGCATTCCCAGGCTGCAGAACTGGACAGCAAGAGCAACAGAGCTGGTGGAAGTCAGTGACACACTGGAGGTCAGAATAAGAATAACGGGGGTTACGAGAGCGGTGGAGGTTGCAGAGAAAAGAGCGGCAAACTACAGAAAGACTTCAGAGACAGCAGCAGAACACAGCAGATGCAGGAAACTGAATCAAATGCAGAAATGGTGGACGCACTCAATAGGTCAAGCAAAATTCTTATGTATTCGATTCAATGCTCACAATGTGTTTACCTCTACACAGGAGAAACCACAGTCACAATGGGTAATCACTTTCTACAACCCTACCATTAATGAGCCATTTCAACCTGAACTTCCAGGCAACCTTTACGTCCAATCTCCATTTCCCTCCCACTCTTCCTTCTCTGTTCTTGGCTTCTTACACCTCTACCCAATGTAACCTCAAAGAGTGGCACCTCAAAGTATGTCTGAGTACACTGCAGTCATCAGGACTTGGTAATGTCCTGATGCAGATAAAAACTAGAGTCAGAGTTTCAGTCTTTGGGAAGTTTATTTATTTGATTAAAGCGATAAGGCTGCAAACACAGTTAATACTGAGATAGACCAAAATGGCATCTGCCAAAGATCAGAACAGTGACGCGAGAAGTCTCCAAAACACATCACTTCTGCTAGAGTGGAGAATATCAACTATATATACATCCAATTCTATAAACACTATATGAATTATATACATTACCACAAGCCTTAATGTGAAATTTCACAGTTTCCGGTAACTGCTATTTTTTTCCCAGTCCACTGATGAGAGAATATCCATATTAAGCCATTTCCAGCAATCCCTTTCTTTAACTGCTTTTTATTAAGGTAATTATTACTCTATCACAGGCATTCCCTCTGTTCTTTCCTACCCTCACCACACCCCTCCCTCGAAGCACACCACCCTTGCCTTCACCTACTCTCTACCACGTTGACTACAGTTGTCGTTTTTTTATTAATTTCCCAGCTCCGATGAAGAGTTGCTGAATTGAAAAGCTGATTCGGGTTGCCTCCCCATGGATGCCACTTGATCTGCACTGTGCTTCCAGCATTTTGTGCTTCTGCTGAGGATTTTTCAAAGCCGCTTTGAAGTCAGCCGGCGCTCATGGGTCAAAAAACTTTCCATTATAATGTGGCAATTCTGATTGTCCTCAAGTTATTTGCTGAGTGAGCATATGGTTTCTCCAAAAATACTGTGAAGGACGTAATCTTTATTTTCTGTCTCGATCATAAATTCTGTTCTTGCATGATAAAAGTTATCCTTCTGCCTGGTCTAAAACTGAACTAGAATGGTTCCACTTCTGTGCCTATTGTTGACTTTGGCAATCAATGCTTCATCCCTCCTGTTGTTGGAATTACTATTCATGCCACTGTCTCTCCCTTTGCTTGACTCTTTCAAAGCTCGCTCAGTTTGGGCCCAACAAGCATCCTTGATGTTCACCACCCTGACTGCTGTGCTGTCAGCTGCCAAGACCCAAGCTTCTGCCTCACTTCCTTTCCTCATTGAAAATAATTCATAAAAACGGGCAGCATGGCTACACTGCTAGTTGGGTTGCCAATGTTCGGAGTCAAAGACGAGCTTATTGTCATATGCAGAGATGTATGCGTACGCCCAGGTGCAATGAGAAGCATACTTGCAGCAGCATCACAGGCCTGTAGCACCAGATACACAACATTCACAAGAAAAGTATAAACTATACATACTTTGGTGGGAGGAGAGAGAGCAGCCCTCCGGTGAAAAATGATATCGTATCTGTTAAATAGGGGCCATGGACAATTCTGATTTGATGGAGAATGGCCGTGAAAGCACAGAGGAACATCTGGAGAAATTTCTGAAACGCCACTGCTGTCGTTACTGCACGGTGGGGAACCTTCCGGAGGGAAGGCCTCAGACTCCCCGACTTTGCCTGCTGTTGGCGACCGAGATTGAGGTCGAATCGTTTGGACAGAGATGGCTGTCAGTACTTAGTGTCGGAGAGCTGATCGGAAGCTCGAAGTTTTCGGATGACTCAGAGTCGGACTGTGGTCAGGCATGGCAGGGAGAGTTTTTCTTCCTTCTCCCGTCTGCGTGAGATGTGGGACATTTGAGAGACTTTGAACTTTTTACTGTGCTCATGGACTTCATCAAGTTATAGTATTTTTACACTGTTGTAACTATATGTTATAATTATGTGACTTTGTCAGTTTTTTCAGTCTTGGTCTGTCCTGTGTTTTGTGATATCACACTGGAGGAAATATTGTATCATTTCTTAATGCATGCATTACTAAATGACAATAAAAGAGGACTGCGTGTCTTCATAATCTAAATTATGCAGCCTTACAGAAGAAAGAACATAATTAGAACAATCAGCGCCAGTGACTTGGGTTAAATTCTGACACATTGCTACTTGTTTGGAGGTGTCCATTCTCCCTATAACTGTAAGGATTTCCTCCAGGTCCTCTCAGTTTCTTCCTACGTCCCAAAAATGTGTAGGTTGGTAGGTTAATGTCACTATAAAATGCCTTTAGTGTGTTGGTGAGCAGTAGAATATGGGGGGCGTGAAGGGGAGTTGATGGGGATGTGGGGAGAATGAATTAGCTTCAGTATAATTGATTATTGATAGGGACTCACTGGCCAGCTGACCCATTTCTGGTCTTTATCTGTGCTTTTATTCTGACCTTTTGAACAGCCATGGAAAGGGATAAGGGGAGGCAGTGCTTATTACTGTGGTATTAGCCAGCAACCTGAGAGTGTAAATCGGGAGCAGATATTCTCAGAAAATTTCATAGCAGAAATGTGGAGATTGCTTAGGGAGCACTTGAATGGAGTTCTAGACAGGTTTGTCCAATTGAGACAGGGAAAGGATGGTAGGGAGAAGGAGCCATGGTTGACAAGTGAGGTGGAACATTTAGTCAAGAGGAAGGCAGAAGGATACTTAGGTCTTGAAAGCAATAATCAGACAGATCTCTTTAGATTTATAAGGTAGCCAGGAAGAAATGTAAGAAGGAATTAGGAGATCTAGAAGGAGACATGAGAAGGTCTCAGCAAGCATGATTAAGGATAACTTCAAGGCATTCTACATATACATGAAGGAGAGGAAGATGACTAGAGTGAGAGTAGGACTACTTAGGGACAAATGCGGAAATAAGCTGGAGGGGAGAAACAGACCTTGATGAATGTGAGGTCAGCGTAGAATAGAATGGTATGCTGGAGCATGTTAATGTTAAGAAAGAAGTAGGGTTGGAGCTTCTGAGTAATATTAGGATAGATAATTCCTTAGAACTTCTTTAGGATATACCCCAAGGAAGTGAAGGAAGATAATGCTGTGCTGTTGGCGATGATCTTCACATCCTCTCCAGGAGAGGATGTGAAGATCATCCCACCCCATCCAGGAGGACGGAAGATTGCAAATGTTGTTCTGTTATTCAAGAAAAGGCATCTGTTAGTCTTGCGAGACCATGGATCTGCGCCTGAAAAGTCTTCACTCTCCAGGGTGCAGGCCTGGGCAAGGTTGTATGGAAGACCAGCAGTTGCCCATGCTGCAAGTCTCCCCTCTCCACGATACCAATGTTGTCCAAGGGAAGGGCATTAGGACCCATACTACTTGGCACCAGTGTCGTCGCAGAGCAATGTGTGATTAAGTGCCTTGCTCAAGGACACAACACGTTCCCTCGGCTGGGGCTCGAACTCACAACCTTCAGGTCACTAGTCCAATGTCTTAACCACTTGGCCACGTGCCCACTATTCAAGAAAGGTAATAGGGATAATCCTGGGAATTGTTGATCAGTAAATCTAATGTCACAGGTAGCAAACTATTGGAGAGAATTCTTAGGACAGCACAGTGTTATTACGTGTAGTCAGCATTGCTTTGTGTGGGGCAGGTTGTGTCTCATGAGCCTGATTGAATATTTCGAGGAGGTGACAAAACAAGTTGAAGGTGGAGTGATGATGTGGCATGTAGGAACTTTAGTTGGGCATCTGTCAAGGTTTGTCATAGTAGGCTCATCCGGAAAGTCATGAGACATGAAATCCATGGAAAAATTGATCACATGGATTTGCAGCTGCCTTGCCCTTAGAGGGTAGGTGGAACGTATTCTGCCTGGAGGTTGGTGACCAGTGGATCTCTGAAGAAATCTGCTCTAGGATCCCTGCTCTTCATGATTTTTATAAATGACTTGACTAGGGAAGTGTAAGGGTGAGTTAGTAAGTTTGCAGATGGCACAAAAGTTGGTGGTGTTGTGGATAGTGTAGGTGGTTGTTGTAGGTTGCATCGGGCTACAGACGGGATGCAGAGCTGCACGGAGGAGTTGCAGGTAGAGTTCAATCTAGAAAACTGTGAAGTAACGTACTGGAAGATCAAACGAAAGCAGAATACAAGTTTAATGACAGAATTCTTAGCAGTGTGGATGAATAGAAGGACTTTCTACATCCATAGATCTCTCAAAGTTGCAGTGCAAGTTGATAGTGCGGTTAAGAAAGCATATGGTATACTGGCCTTCATTAGTTGGGGGAATGAACTCAAGAATCATGAGGTAATGTTACAGCTCCATAAAACCCTGGTTGGACCACACTTGGAATATTGTGTTCAATTCTAGTCGCCTCATTACAGGAAGGATGTGGAAGCCTTATCGAGGGTGTAGAGGAAATTTACCAGAATGCTGCCTGGGTTATAGACCTGATGTTAATTGGGGGGGGGGGGGACCACTTTACAGTCGTAGAGTCACAGAAAAATACAGCACAGAAACAGGTCCTTCAATCCAGCTAGCCCATGCCAAAACTGTTTATATTGTCTACTCCCATAGACTTGCATCCGAACCATAGTCCTCCATACCTCTCCCATCCATGTACCTATCCAAACTTCTCTTAAATGTTGAAATTGAGCTTGCATGCACCAGTTGCACTGGCAGCTCCTTCCACACTCTCAGCACCCTCTGAGTGAAGAAGTTTCCCCTCATGTTCCCCTTAAGCATTTCACCTCTCAGCCTTAACCCATGACCTCTGGTTGTAGTCCCATGCAACCTCAGTGGAAAAAGCCTGCTTGCGTTCACCCTCTCTATAACCCTCATTATTGTAAACCTCTATCAAATCTCTCCTCAACCTTCTACATTCCAAGGAATAAAGTCCTAACATATTCAATCTTTCCTTATAACTCAGGTCCTCCAGACCTAGCAACATCCTTGTAATTTTTTTCTGTCATCAAGCAACCTTATTTACACCTTTCCTGTAGGTAGGTGACGAAAACTCCTCAGTGTCCTACCATTCACTGTGTAAGACCTACCTGGATGATCCTACTGCTGGGCAACACCTTGCTCTTGTCTGGATTAAATTCCATCTGCCATTTTTCAGATCCCACTTCAAGTCTTCCTTGCTATCCACTGCACCCCCAATCTTGGAGTTATCCACAAATTTGCTGATCCAGTTAACTGTATTATCATCCAGATCATTGACATAGATGACAAACAGCAATGGACCCAGCACCAATCACTGCGGCACTCCACTAGTCACTGGCCTCCAGTCAGAGAGGCAGCCGTCTACTACCACTCTCTGGCTTCTCTGACAACACCAATGTCTAATCCAATTTACTACCTCGTCTTGAATGCCAAGCGACTGAACCTTCCTGACCAAACTCCCATGCGGGACCTTGTCAAAGGTCTTGCTAAAGTCCATGTAGACAACATCCACTGCATTGACTTCATCAACTTTCCTGGTGACTTCCTGAAAAAACTCTATAAGATTGATTAGACAGGGCTTACCATGCACAAAGGCATACTGACTATCCCAAATCTGTCCCTGTCTATCCAAATATTCATATATCTGGTCCCTTAGAATATCATCCAATAACTTTCCCAATACTGATATCAGGTTCAGCAGCCTATAACTTCCTGCTTTAATTTTAGTGCCTTTCTTAAACAGCAGAATAACACTAGCTGTCCTCCAGTCCCCTGGTACCTCACCTGTCACTCAGAATGATTTAAATGATTAAATATATGTAGGTTGAAGGGTTTGTACTGTGCTGCACTCAGTGACTATCTTAGACAGATCACTTTCAACTTGGTTGAAAGTTTGCCAATGCCTTAGGATATTTTACTACAATAAAGTTTGGCACATAAATACAACTTAATAGTCTTCTCCTTTAAAGTGATTAGTCATTATAAACTCCTTGTATAAATTCAGTTAGCATGCATGGTTGAAATAGACCCCAGTCTTGTTGTAAAGCTGATTTCCAATTCCACATGCCTATAATTAGTTTAGTGGTTATGTCAGTGTCACAAAAACTGTGTGTCAACTGTCTTAAGAAAAATAACAAGATGGCTTGATTCGCAAAAATAGATTGAGGTGCTTTTATTTACAAAAATAGCGGGAAATCAAAAACTTGGATGTCCACATCAAACCAAGAAAAAAAACTGAAAAAAAATACTATATATATATATATACAGCTTACAATTGTCACCTGTCTGGTTAACAGCCACCCTCAGACTAAACACAAAAAAAACCCCCAAAGCCTTGGTAACCCGAGGCTTATAACTGCTAAGCCCCTCCCCCTGGACCAACCAAAAGCTAATTAACTCAATTATCTTCCATTTCACACAATCTGAAAATCTACTGCCAGTTCTCACAATAAACACATATACCTCATTATAGGATTCACCATTTCCGGATTAAATAACTTAAATAAACCCCAAAACTTTACCACAAGATGGGTATATAGGTAACATAACCCTTGACCCAATTAAAGATGGTATCCTCCACCATCAGCACACTTGTGCAGGTTGCTGCTGCCTCTATATGAGACAGTTCCATACAGCAGCTCTGTTTCAGACCCAGTGATTATTAATGCTGGGGATGAGTATTTTACGGAGTGTGCCATGTGCCGTCCGTAATCAGTGACGGGCCTTTGTCACAGTCAGTATGCTAACATACATAATGCTGGTTATGCATTGCCCGCAATTGGCCAGCATGTTTAGAGTGTTACTCTTCTCCCTCTTCTCCTCCCAGGCCAGGATAGTAAAGCAGGGCAGGAGAAGAAAGGAAAGGGCAGGGCATGGGAACACAAAGCGAGGACTTGTCAGAGAAAGAATAGGCAGAATAGCTCAGGGAAACACAAAGCAGAGCAGGTTATGGAGCTTATTCTAGTTCTCTTTTCAAAACTACTCCCTGACTTACCGAGCAGTTTCAGCATCTTCTACTTTAATCTGAATCTTTAATATCAGCTAACTGAATTAAAAACAAACATTGCAGTGGAATCACAAAAACTAATTACCTTCATGGATATATTGCATAGTCAAAAGCACAGCTAAAGCACTCTAAGTAGGAATAATGCAGCAACGATATTTTTTTTCAGCAGGCAAGTCATTAAAACAAATATGATTTACTTGCTTCAAAATCAAACAGGGTTTAAAGAAACTTACAATTGCACTCCCATGACGACCGCAGCTTCCAATTATATTCAGGTGTTGCCCAAGAGACCAATTTTCAGCATATGCGTGGGTGGAGTGTGCTGGCAGAAACATGGACCTCACCGCTATTCTCTTTCCAAGCCTGATTAAATTCTCTTCTCACCTGCCCCTCCGTGCAATCAAGCTCAGATGTATTGTGAGGGCAGTCACTGGCTAGAACCCAGAGTACAGATCAGTTGTAATTTCTATGCTCCAAGCTAAACTGCATCATGAGCAAATGCACTAATGTCCTGACACTAAGGAGGCATTGATGGTGATCGCCAATGTCCCTTTATTTGTGCTTGTTCTTCTCTCTGGCCCATGGGTGTCCCAACATATTGCTGTAGTTATAAAGAAGGCAAAACAGCGGCTGTACTTTATTAGGAGTTTGAAGAGATTTGGCATGTCAACAAATACACTCAAAAACTTCTATAGTTGTACTGTGGAGAACATTCTGACAGGCTGCATCACTGTCTGGTATGGAGGGGCTACTGCACAGGACCGAAAGAAGCTGCAGATGGTTGTAAATCTAGTCAGCTCCATCTTGGGTACCAGCCTACAAATTACCCAGGACATCTTCAGGGAGCAGTGTCTCAGAAAGGCAGTGTCCATTATTAAGGACCTCCAGCACCCAGGGCATGCCCTTTTCTCACTGTTATCATCAGGTAGGAGGTACAGAAGCCTGAAGGCACACACTCAGCGATTCAGGAACGGCTTCTTCCCCTCTACCATCCGATTCCTAAATGGATATTGAATCACTTTTTTTTTTAATACACAGTATTCCTGTTTTTGCGCTTTTTAAAATCTATTCAATATATGTAATTGATTTACTTGTTTATTTATTTATTTTTTCTCTGCTAGATTATGTTTTGCATTGAACGGCTACTGCTAAGTTAACAAATTTCACGTCACATGCCAGTGATAATAAACCTGATTCTGATTCTGAATTCCCCTGTTAGCTGACTTGATGTCACATAATTCTATACAGGTCAGGTTGTTACCTCTCTGGTCTGGGTACCTTAGTATAATGCACATTTAATTTGCTTATAGGAAAGGCTACCTCTATACCTAAAATTATGAAATTCCAGCTCTCTGAGGGAACTTCTCTCAAAAATGCAAGTGCATATTATTAAGGGAAGTAAGGTGGTAAAGCATAAAATGCTATTTCTTCTTGGCAAATTATTATTCATCTGCATTATTCTGAAAGTGGAACATCCAGAGAATGTTCACCATCTGTTCTTAAATTCAGCATGCATTGATATTTGTATCTCTTGATATCTTAAACACATTTATAGCATCACTGTGCTAAGTGTTGTTGAACATCCATGAGACATACAATAATGTCAATATCGGATGAGTCATAATCTGCCAAAGACTGTCTATGTCCCTGTGGAACCCATTCCCTATGACCCAACGTCTATAACCCTATGACTCAATGTCTATGACCCTGTGGAACCCATTCCCTATGACCCACTGTCTATGACCCTATGACCCAATGTCTATGACCCTGTGGTACCCATTTTCTATAACTCAATATCTATGACCCTGTGGAACCCATTCCCTATGACCCTATCAACCAATGTCTATGACCCTATGGAACCCATTCCCTTTGACCCAGTGTCTGTTACCCTGTGGAACCCATTCCCTACGACCCAATATCTATGACCCTGTGGAACCCATTCCCTGTGACCCAGTGTCTATGACCCTGTGGAACCCATTCCCTGTGACCCAGTGTCTATGACCCTGTGGAACCCATTCCCTGTGACCCAGTGTCTATGACCCTGTGGAACCCATTCCCTACGACCCAACGTCTATGACCCTGTGGAACCCATTCCCTGTGACCCAGTGTCTATGACCCTGTGGAACCCATTCCCTACGACCCAGCGTCTATGACCCTGTGGAACCCATTCCCTGTGACCCAGTGTCTATGACCCTGTGGAACCCATTCCCTACGACCCAGCGTCTATGACCCTGTGGAACCCATTCCCTATGACCCAGTGTCTATGACCCTGTGGAACCCATTCCCTACGACCCAGCGTCTATGACCGTGTGGACGAGATCTCCTTCATCCTATATCACCACCAAGCCAGGGCAGAAACCTGGGTTCAGTGAAGAGTACAGAAAGACATGTGCAGAGTTGCCCTAGGAGTTCCTAAAAATGTAATGTCGATGCGTCAAGCCCACAACTCAGATAGACTGGATGGATGTTTTCATTCTTTTTCCCAAGCTAGGGAATCAAGAAACAATAAACATTAATGAGAGAGGAAAGATTTAATAGGAACTTGGGGCCATTTTTTTTTCACAGAGGGGAATGGGCTGCCAGAGCAAGTGGTTGAGGTTAGTACAATAACAAGTTTTTAAAAACAGACAGGTAAGTAAATGGATTGGAAAGGTTTAGAAGTAGCAAAAGCTAGCAAGCACTAGCAAATGGGATTAGCTTGCAAGAGGAATCTTGCTAGGCATGGACAGTTCGGCTGAACTGCTTGCTTTTGTGCTGTATAACTTGATGGCTCAATGACTCATAGACTAAATACACGCAATCCTTCAGCCAATGATTTCACATCAAAGCTTCCTAATGCTGCCACCTATGAGTTTGTATGGCTTTGGGCAATTAACATCCAACAGGAGGAGGAGGCTGTAAAGATGTCCCTATCCTGAACAAAGGCAGAAGCCATCACAAATGTGCCAAAGGAAAAGCTGATTTCTTGGCTCTAGTTCTCAGTGTAGCCTTGGTCCAAAGTTGGATCAAAGATTGGAATTCTTAAGGTGAGGTATAAATGGTTGCACTATCCTCAAGCTTCAAGATTCCAGTTTATTTATCATGTATGCATGAAAAATAGAGCGAAAAGGATAATTCGTGTTGATGGCCAACACACCTGAGGGTGTGCTGGTGGCAGCCTGCAAGTGTAACCACACATTCCAGTGCCAACACGACATGTTCACAATACCCGGCAGAACCACACAGAACAAATGAAAAAAGGACACCTCGAGCAACAAAGCAATAACAGCAAAACAAGCCGCGTTCCTCCCTCCCACCTATGCACTTAACAATCATCTAACCCGAGGACAGGACTGGCCATCTTGCGTCTCCATCCTTCAGCAGACTCGGGTTCAGACTCAGACATGCAGCCATCGGGCCTTTGGCTACCACAGCAGACCATAGAACTAGATATCAAAGTGACATTTGTATGAGTGGTGTGCCAAGAATCCCTGTTGAAGGCAATGCCAATGAGGGTCACGGGGAAAGCTCTTCATTGCCCAGAAACATACCATAGAAATGGCTATGGTAATTGTAGGTCAATCACTTTAATCCCAGTCCCTATCCACAGGAGTTCCTCCGGGTACAGCCCTGGACCAAACTAGCTGTTTCTTTCCTCCTACAGTATGGTCAAAGGTGGAGCTGCTTGCTGATGTTCAGTTCTATTTGCAACCCTTCAGCAAATGATGCACATTTGCAGCAAGGCATGGTTAACATTTAGTCAAGGGTGACTAAGTACTAAGTAAGTAAGATGTCATTTGGTGAAGCAGGTGACAGAAAACTTAGCAACACACACAAAATGGTGGCTGAACTCAGCAGGCTAGGCAGCATCTATGGAAATGAATGAACAATCAACATTTCATGCTGAGATCCTTCTTCAGGACTGAGAAGTAAGGGTGAAGATGCCAGAATAAGAAGGTGGGGGTGGGGAGAGAAGGAAGCTAGCTGGAAGGTGATAGGTGAAGCCTGGTGGGTGGGAAAGGTCAAGGGCTGAAGAAGAAAGAATCAGATAGGAGAGGAGAGTGAACCATAGGAGAAAGGGAAGAAAGAAGGGGCCCAGAGTGAAGAAATAGGTTGGTGAGAAGAGGTAAAAGCTCAGAATGGGAAACAGAGGAAGAGGAGAAGAGCAGAATATTTAACTCAGATCAACACACACAATGTGCTGGAGGAACTCAGCAGGTCAGGCAGCAGCTATGGAAAAGAGTAAACAGTTGAAGTTTCAGGCCGAGACCTTTCTTCAGGACTGAGAGGGAAGGGGGAGATGCCTGAACTAAAAGGTAGGGGGAGGGGAAAGAGGCTAGCTGGAAGGAGAAATTGATATTCATGCCATCGGGTTGGAGGTTATTCAAATGGAATATAAGGTGTTGCTGCTCCACCCTGAGGGTGGCCTCATCTTGGCACAAAAGGAGGCTGTGGACTGAAACATCAGAGTGGAATGGGAATTAAAAGGCTTGGCCATTGGGAAGTCCCGCTTGCGGCGTATGGTGCAGAGCAGCCCCATTTTACCAGTGTCTCACCAATGTAGAGGAAGCTACATCAGCTGCACCAGACACAATAGACAACCCCAGTAGATTAACTCAGATGGCAGATTTGTTTGTCTTACCAACTAGCTGCCCTGCCGAACTTGGTGCATAAGTAACATAACGAACAAGTAGCTTGACTGTGAATTTGACAAGAAACCAGAAGCATTATTACCACTTTCATATTGTTATAGCAGTTGAAATATACATTCTGACATTCTCACAGTCTCATTAATAGCATGAAAACTACAAGCAGTTACAAGTGTTTTCCATTAATCTCAGCAATTTCTGAGTCAGTCCAATTATCTAATAATCTAGATTTGGCAACTGACGACATTAACTATTCCATTAAAGGATGAGCATCCAGACCGACATGGGAATTGAGAGCGGGAGTAGGCTCATCAGGCTGCTCTACCAGGTTATAAAATCATGGCCAATCTGATATTCACCTCAACTTGCTTTCCCATTTATCTTTGATATCCTTACATCATATGCCTATCAAAATATTAAAGGCTCTGCTTGCACTGTCCTTTGAGAAATGGTTCCAGAAACTCTCAAGCATCTCCCAAGCAGTGTTGTATCTCAGTGCCCATATTCCACCAAGATACAACACTGGGCGTCACGGGAGGTTGTTCCTGCCTGTGGCCATCGAACTTCGCAGCTCCTCCCGTGGAGGGTCAGACACCCTGAGCCAATAGGCTGATCCTGGACTTATTTCCATCTGGCATAGTTTGCATATTGTTGTTTGATTGTTTGTGGGTTTTGTATTGCTATACTTATGCTCTATTCTTGGTTGGTGCAGCTGTAACAAAACCCAATTTCCCTCGGGATCAATAAAGTATATCTATCTATCTATCATCTGAGAGGAAAGAAAATCTGCTTTAAACAAGCAACTGCTAAATTTTTTAGTAATGACTCCTGGTTTTATATTCTCCCACAAGAGGAAATGTCCTCTCCACCTCCACTTGTGTTGGAAGCAGCTCAGGGAAGGTTGACCAGACTAATACTTGAAATGGCTGGATTGTCTGAAGAGAAAAGTTTGAACAGAATCGGGTAGATCGACTGACGTGTAGAAGAAGGACCTGACTGAAAGAGACAAGATCCTCAGGGAGGCTGAAAGCACTTTCATTGTACTGTAAGTAAGGAGACCAATAATGTACACAGAACTCCAGATGTGTTTATCTCCCTATACTTAGGTTCAACTTCTCTAGCAATAAAAATATTCTGCAATCTTCCCAATGAAAGCATAAGCATACAAGTATTTGACATACCATACAAGACAACATCTAGATTGCTCTGTATTAAGAATTCTGCAATCATTCACCACTCAAAGAATGTGCTACTTCTGCTTTCTCTTGTGTTATGGCCAATTTCACATTTTCTGACATTTATAATTATACTTATATTGTAGATGATTGTAATTCATTTGTCAAATTTTTCCCCGGTAACACAGCGCATCTACATCACTTTTTCAGTCTCCTTGTGTACTCTTTACAACTTAGTTTTTCCACTTACGTTTATGACATCAGCAAACTTAGCAATAATATCTTCAGCGCTTTCATCCAAATCATTTATATAAATTGTAAGTTGAGGCCCCACCATCAACCCCTCTTCACAGCTTGCCAACAAGTAAAAGAAACCCACTCTCTGCTACATGTTAAACAGTCAATCTCCTAATCTATACCAGGAACTTTCATTTTTTGCATAAACCTGTTATAAATTAAATTTAATTCATCCACTGGTTCCCTTTCATCTGCCGCACGTTACTTCTTCAAAGAAACTCCAATAAATTGGTTAAACATAACTTCCCTGTCATAACACTGTACTGACTTTGCCAGACTAACTTAATTTTTTATATGATTCCCAGCAAACAACTTACGGAATTTTCCTCCCACATGGGTTGCACAATAGTCAGCAGTGTGAGCACTCCAAAGACGTACGGATAGGTAGGTTCATTGGTCACATGACTATATTGGACAGCACAGACTTGTTGGGCCAGAAGGGCCTGTTGCCATGCTGTATGTCTAAAAAAATCTACATTTTCACTTTAACAGATTTTCAGTGCTTTCTCTTCCTTTTTCTATTAAGGAGTTGCATTTGCTCTTCCCTAATCTGTGGAGCTGTCCATGAATCTAGGGAAATATTGAAAATCTAAACCAATATATGAACCATTTCAGGACTCAATTTGCTGAGGATGAACTCTATCAGGACCCTGAGATTTGTTAGTCTGAAACTCCAACAATTTGCTCAATACCACTTTTCTAATAATTGTAATTTTCCCAAGTTTCTCCTTCTCTTCAAATTCCCAATTTGCAACTAGTCTGGGGTGTTACTTACATCTACAACAATGATGTCTGATACAGAAATACCCACTTAACTCATTTGTTATCTCCTTGAGTTTTTATGTTTGATTCGTCAGTCTGACCTTCTACACAGTGATGTCAAGAAAACAACCTCTTTCTCAATGTCGCAAAAACAAAGGAGCTGGTTGTGGACTAAAGGAGGAATGGAGACGGGTTAACCCCTATTGACATCAATGGATCTGGGATTGAGAGGGTAAACAGCTTTAAGTTCCTCGGCATCCACATCACCGAGGACCTCACGTGGTCTGTACACACCAGCTGTGTGGTGAAAAAGGCACAACAGCGCCTCTTTCACCTCAGGCGGTTGAGAAAGTTTGGTATGGGCCCCCTAAGAACTTTCTACAGGGGCACAATTGAGAGCATCCTGACTGGCTACATCACTGCCTGGTATGGGAACTGTACCTCCCTTACCGCAGGATTCTGCAGAGAGTGGTGCGGACAGCCCAGTGCATCCATAGATGTGAACGTCCCATGATTCAGGACATCTACAAAGACAGGTGTGTAAAAAGGGCCCGAAGGATCATTGGGGACCTGAGTCACCCCAACCACCATCTACTCCAGCTGCTACCATCTGGGAAACGGTACCGCAGCACAAAAGCCAGGACGAACAGGCTCTGGGACAGCTTCTTCCACCAGGCCATCAGACTGATCAACTCACACTGATTTGAGTGTACTCTACATTACATTGACTGTTCTATTTATCATAAATTATTATGATTGCACATTGCACATATAGATGGAGATGTACCGTAAAGATTTTTACTCCTCATGTATATGAAGGATGTAAGAAATAAAGTCAATTCAATTCAATTTCATTCAATACAGGACCAATGCTCACACTGCTGACTTTTTCTTAAAGCTCTCTCGGAATCCTATCTGCTCACATTTCTGCAACTTCAACCCTTACGACATATACCTCTATGTTTTTTTTTGTCTTCTTTGTTATTCCTTCTATGGTGTTTTGTGCATGTCCAACCTGTTGACATTGAGCTAAAGGTCATGAGCTGAACATTGTAACTGTGCGGAGATTCCCAACTCATCAATTTTCTAGCTTTAAGATGAGCTTGTGAGGGAAGTGTAGACATAGCAGAGATAATTGATTAAGATGCAATTCTTCAAAATGTTAACTAAGCCAGGTCTGGGACCGAGTGAAGTGTAAAAAAAAAATTAGTCTCGGTCCACATGGTTAAAGCACATGAAAGAGAGCAACAGCAAATAGATTGCACTCTCTAGCCTAATGTGAATAAAGTAATACTAATAGGAATATTGCATTTTAATAATTTTGATGAATTGTCTTGGATATGCAGTATTTCTGAATTACTCTTGTGTTCAGTGTCAGACAGTGATGGATGATTATCTACTGACTATGATGGAGCATGAGATAGTTATGATTAAAGCATAAGCTAGTGTGCTCAGTCACTAAACAATGGTTAAGATTAAATATGGCAGAGATAAGTGGTGAGTGAAGGAAGGGGATGATTTTTAAAAAAAATGACTTACAAGCAAATCGAACAGAAAATACTCAAGTTATTTTGTACATCAGCATTGCTAACAAATGTTATGTTGAAGGGCTCTGTCACAACAGATGACCAGTGCTTTAGTCAAGGACACTCTATCTTTCTCACTTGAGGATCATGTTTGACCTTGGCACCTTGTGTGAAACAATACAGCAGGCTAATTCGTCTGGCATAACATTTAAAAGATGGAAGCTTCAATTGACTTGCAGGTCATATAATATGAGTGAACAACAATAAGTGCAAGATATGTGTCTGGAGATAGTAAATTGTGCTTAAATTGGGGAGATCTGGGAGTGAGGCACAGATAACCATGGACTTAACCATGGACTTTTTACTCTCCTCCCATCCAGAGGTGCTACAGGAGCCTCTGCTCCCGCACCAGCAGGCACAGGAAGAGCTTCTTCCCTGAGGCTGTGACCCTGCTGAACCTCACATCACAGTGCTAAGCAGTATTGCACCCATATTGTACTGTCTCAGTACTTTTATATTTGTGTGCTGTAGCACTTACTTTTTATTCACAGTTATTTTGTAAATAACACTTTTCTTTGCATTTCTGGTCAGATGCTAACTGCATTTCATTGGCTTTGTATCTGTACTCGGCACAATGACAATAAAGTTGAATCTAAACTAATAGTAGTGTCTTTACACATCCTTAAGGGTAGGTGAGGAGGGTTTACTGAAGGCTGCAATCAAGTTTAAAGAATTTTTCAGGGGAATGGGCCACAGAGTATGATTGCAGTAGGGACTATGGAACAGAGACATATTGAAGGAGAGGTGCAAAATTGAATTGTATCTATTTTAATCCGCAAGTAAGGCTGGTGAATTCAGGATGATGACCTTAGTGTGTGTGTGTGTGTGTACGCGCCCTTAACTCCTGATGGAGTTGTCGGAGCACGGTCATGACAAGCTTTTGGTATGCTCATCGTACAGCGTGTCTTGGGCATCTGAAACCTGGTGGAGCCCATCCCTCTCCAGGTTTTTTTTTTACGAGGTTGAGTTGTTAGCTCGACATTCGACCCAGGCACGGATGGAGAGTGTGCAAGGGAGCCGGCCAGATTTGATCTCAGGACCTCTTGCCCCGAAGTCCAGCACTGATGCCACTACGCCACCAGCCAGTTATGATGATTAATATATTGGATTATAATATTGTGACGATCGCAGAGATGCGTTTGAAGAATCGGTGGCATTGACAACTCATCATGCCAAAGTATAGAATATTCAGGCTGGATGGGATTGGGTGGCAAAGAGGAGGTGAGACTAGAAAATTAATTAGGGGCTCTGTTTTTGTAGTGTGGAAGGAGGACGTAGAAGGTTCTTCAAATGAGGCTGTCTCAAATAAGATGGAAATCCCTTTGCAGGTTTGCAAACAGTCAACATGAGTCGAGGTCAAGTCAAGTCAAGTTTATTGTCATTTTCGACCATAAGCTGCTGGTACAGTACACAGTAAAAACGAAACAACATTCCTCCAGGACCATGGTGCTACATGAAACAACACAAGATTACACGAGACTATGTGAGACAGCACAAGGCTACACTAGACTACATAAAACAACATAAAAACTGCACTACACTACAGACCTGCACAGGACTACATAAAGTGCACAAAACAGTGCAGGGCAGTACAATAATTAATAACCAAGACAATAGGCACAGTAGAGGACAAATTACAATAGAATAATAAATGATGTAGCTGTCAGTCTAGATCCTGAGTATTGAGGAGTCTGATGGCTTGGGGGAAGAAACTGTTGCACAGTCTGGTCGTGAGAGGCCGAATGCTTTGGTACCTTTTGCCAGATGGCAGGAGGGAGAAGAGTTTGTGTGAGGGGTGCGTGGAGGTAGAAGAGCAAACATGTCAGTAATTACTGATGGATGTAGAAATAATGGGGTATTAAGACAGAGGAGCAGAATTAAGCCATTTGTCCCATTGAGTCTGCTCTGCCATTCCATCATTGCTGATTTGTTATCCCTTTCGACCCCATTCTTCTGCCTTTTCCCCGTGACCTTTGATGCCCTGGCTAATCAAGAACCTACCACTTTCTGCTTTAAATGTACCCAACGACTTGGCCACCACAGCCTTTTGTGGCCATGAATTGCACAGAGTTACATTAATACACTTACTTTTTGATGCAAATATCTAAACTGCCAGTTGTGTGGAAGGAACTCAATGCATAAAAGCATGCAGACCTGCTCTAGATGTTTAGTTGTTATTCAAACAAAATATCAGAACGGGGAAGAAGTGTGATCTAAATGACTTTGACCACGGAATGATTGTTGGTACCAGATGGGGTGGTTTGAGTTTCTCAGAAACTGCTTATCTTCAGGGATTTTCATCCACAACAATCTCTAGAGTTTATGAAGAATGGTGCAAAAGACAAAAAGCATCCAGTGAGTGGCAGAACTGTGGGCGAAAACATATTGTTAATGAGATAGGTCAGAGGACAAAGGCCAGACTGGTTCAAACTGACAGGAAGGCAACAATAACTCAAGTAAACACTGTTACAACAGTGGTGTGCAGAGGAGCATCTCTGAACGTACAACACATTAAACCTTGAAGTGGATGGCTTCAGCAACAGAAGACCACAAACATACACTCGGTCGTCACTTTATTAGGCACAGGAGGTAACTGGCAACATGGCCTCCGAGTGTACTTTCCTAACTATGTTCCATCTTCCACTTCTTTGCCCACTCTGTTTAAGTCCTTCTGCAGACTCCCTGCTTCTTCAACTGATGGTCACCCGACCTATTTTAGTATTGTCCGCAATCTTGACCACAAAGCCATCAATTCGGCCATTCAAATCATGGACACATAATTGAAACACTGACCCCTGCAGAACACCACTAGTCCCCGGCAACCAAGCAGAATGGTCCACCTTTGTTCCCACTCCGCCTCCTGCCAGTCAGCTAATCTTCTACACATGCTGGTATCTTTCCTGTAATACCATGGGCTCTAATCTTGTTTAGCAGACTCGTGTGTGGCACATTTTCAAAGGTCTTCTGAAAATCCAAGCAACATCAACTGACTTTCCTTTGTCTATCCTCCCTCAAACAAGAGAAAATCTGCAGACGTTGGAAGTACAAGCAACACACTCAAAATGCTGGAGGAACTCAGCATCTAGGCGCGAAACATCGACTGTACTCTATCCTGCCTGTTATTTCTTCAAAGAATCCCAACAGATTAATCAAGCATGATTTTCCCTTATGGAAACCATGCTGACTTTGGCCTATTTTATCATCTGTCTCCAAGTACCTTGAATAATGGACTTGAACATCTTACCAACCACCAGTCATGTTAACTGACCTAATATTTCCTTTCTTTTGTCTTCCTCCCTCCCTCCTTAAAGAGTGGAGTGACATTTGCAATTTTCTGGTCCTCTGGACCCAATCAGAATCTATTGATTATTGAACGATCACTTCTTATGCTCTTACAAATTCTTCAGTTCCATTTGAAGGGTATTAATAGCGGAGATTTGAGCTTCCAAATTGGATCTAATTTTTAGAAACATAGCTGCTAGAAAAAGTGATACTGGGAGAACATTTCGGATATAGGACAAGGATAGACAAGATATTAAGACTAGGGGAAGGCAGACTTTAAAAATGACAAAACAAAACCTGACAGAAATGGACTGCAAGCAGCGGTTTATAGGTAAGTCTGTCGACGACCAGTCGTTCAAAAATAAATTAGCGAAAGTTCAGGACAGTGTGTTCCTGTAATGGTGAATGGTAAGATGAAAAGTATCCTGGTTATCGAGGGATATTAGACCATGCACAAAAGGAAAAGGAAAACAAGCTTATGGTGCTTTCAGAAAATTAAAGGTAAGCACAGCCCAATGGGTGTATGGAATGAAGAACTCAACAAGATAATTGAAGGGGCAAAGCAGAGGCATGGAGTGGCACTTTCAGACATGATTAAGGAATATCCCAAAGCAAGGTATATTAAGAGCAAGAGGCCAACTAAAAACAAATTGGGCCTCATAAGGAAACATTGTGCTAATCAATCCTTGGTATCTCGATATAGGTGAGGTCTTAATTAAATATTTCTCATCTGTATAGAGGGCACTGTAGCTGAAGAATTCCAGGAGGAGCTTGCTGGTATTACCTCTAAAAAGGAGGATGGAGTGGTCTTAAAGGTGGATGGATCCTAAGGTCTAATGACATCTGTGAGAGGAGATAAAAGACCCAGTGTGGCTCTTACAGAAAATTTTAAATCTCTTCCCACAAAAATGACGCCAGAATACAGCAAATGTGGCGCCTTCATTCAAGAATGTAATGAGGATAAGCCAAGTAAATACAGGCTGCTGAGTCAAACATCTACTATTAGGGAAAGTGTTGGATTTTTAAAAAAATGGGGAACAGGATTCTCCTGCATCTGCAGAGGCAGGGATTGATCAGAGAAAATCAGTGGAGCCTTGTTAAAGAGCAGTTCTGACAGACTAATTTGACTGAGTTTTTGAAGGGGTTGCAAACTGTGTCAATGAGGGTGGTGCAGATGATGTTAATAGCTGGACTTCTGTAAGGCGTTTGACAAAATTCCACAGGAAAGTCTGGTCCGGAAGGTTTGTGGCTACTGGTTTCAGAGTAATTTTGTAAATGGAGTCAGAAATTGTCTTGGTAATAGGAGGCAGAGAGTACTGCTCCATTATTAAGGACCCTCATCACCCAGGACATGCCCTCTTCTTGTTATTACCATCAGGAAGGAGGCACTAAAGCCTGAAGGCATACACTCAACAGCTTCTTCCCCTCTGCCATCCAATTCCTAAATGGACATTCAACCCATTTAACACTACCTCACTTCTTTATATTATTTCTGGTTTAGCAGGAATTTTAATTTAACTACTGAATATATATACATATATATATATTTACTGTAATTGATTTACTTTTTTTTCTATATTATTAGGTATTGCATTGAACTGCTGCTGGTAAGTTAATAAGTTTCATGACGCATGCCGGTGATAATAAGCCTGATTCTGCTTCTAACTCTGGCGGGTGATCTTTGGCAACTGGGAGCCTATATCGAGTGATGCACGTCAGAATTGGTGCTGTTTATTATAAGCATGAGTACTCTGGATTTGAGTGTAAGAAACATAATTAGTAAGGTTCTAGATAACATGAAGAGTCGTGACGTCATGGATAGTGAGGCCTCTGGCTACAGAATGATATTGGTCAGTTGGTAAGGAGGTGAGAGAAATGATGGATGGAATTTAATCCTAACTATGTTATACTTTTATTGGACTAAGAAGGCTAGTAAAGACACAGAAAATGGACAGGCTCTAAAAATTACTGCGGAAATGGGAGACTCTTGGTGTACACATCCAATTATCTCCAATGACAGCAGCACAGGTAGATGGGGAGTTTAAGAAGGCTTAAAGGATACATGTCTGCTTTAGCAGGGATATAGAATATAAGAGCAGGGAGATTATGGCACAACTAAAACATTGGTTAGGCCACTGCTGGAGGGCAGATGTGTGCAATTCTGGTCACCACTTCATATGAAAGATGTGATTGCCTGGGGAGGGTGCAGAGGAGATTAACTTGGATATTGTCTGGCATGGAGCATTTTGGCTATGGGGAAAGACTGGAGAGACTGTGTTTCTTTTCTTCAGAATGGTGATTTTATTGAGCTAAATAAAAGTGTGAGGGGCATTTATAACGTGGATGGTTAGAAACTTTTTCCCTTAGTATAGGTGCGCATGACCAGAGGACATAGATTTAAAGTAAACAGCAGGAATAAAAGAGATTTAAGGAATAATTCAGTCTCCCAAAGGATGACTGAAATATGTAAGGAGGTAGTGGAGATAGACTGTCTCAATATTTAATAAGAACCTCTTGTATAATAAGATGGAGTTTGTTATTATTTTGCACTTTATGGTTTACCCGCACTGCACTTTCTCTGCAGCTGTTACACTTTATTCCGTGTTGTTATTGTTTTACCTTGTTTTACCTCAATGCACTGTGTAATGCAGGGGTTCCCAGCCTGGGTTCCATGGACCCCTTGCAAAATGGTATTGGTCCATGGCATAAGAAAGAGTTGGGGAACTCTGGCGTAATGGTCTGATCTGTCTACACGGTATGCAAGATAAGCTTTTCACTGTATCTTGGTACATGTACCAATAATTAACTAATATCAAAATCAAAATCCCTTGGCATAGAAGGCCATGAGCTGAATGTTGGGAAAACGGATTAGCACAGATGGCAACTTGATGGTTTGCATGGATATAATGGACAGAAAGGCCTGTTTCCATGTTCTGTGACTCTATGGGAACTGCCTGGTAAGCATTCATTGACATGTCCTAATGGGGTTGAGTACCCTAGATGAATAGTAAAGACTGATCAACTGGCTGGAGCGTTCACCGATATCTTTAACCTCACACTTCATCAGTCTGAGGTACCCACCAATTTCAAGCAGTCTTCAATTATACCTAAGAAGGACATGGTAATTTGCTTCAATATGTAATTCAGTAACACTTACATCCACTGTGATGAAGTGCTTTGAGAGGTTGGTGATGGAATATATCAACACCTCCGTAAGAATTGAGTCAGATCCACTCCAGTTTGCTTACCGTCACAACAGGTCAACAGCAGATGCCATTCCACTGGCTTTTCACTCAACCTTGGAACATCTGAACAGGAGGAGACTCTTCATAGAATGCAGTTTAGCATTCAGTACTACGATCTCCTCGAAACTAACCAATAGCTTCAAGATATTTGGCCTCAATACTTGCTTGTGCAATTGGATCCTCGATTTCCTCACTAGTAAAACCCATTCATGTTTAGATTGGCAAGAACATCTCCTCCATGATCTCCAAACACATGGCTGTGTGCTTAGCCCCCTGCTCTACTCACTTTATATTTATGATTGTGAGGTCCATGAGCCAGTCCTCATCAGGGGATCAGACGTAGAGAGGGTCAGCGACTTAATATTTCTTGGTGTTATAATTTCAGAGAATCTGTCCTGAGACTAAGATGTAAATGCAATTACGAAGAAAGCAGGCAGCGGCTCTACTTAAAAATTTGCATAGATTCAGCATTACATCTAAAACTTTGACAATCTTCTACAGGTGAGTGGTGGAGTGTATATTGACTGGTTGCATCAGGGCCTGATGGGGAAACACCAACGCCCTCGCATGGAAATGAATAAAAAAAGTGACAGATATGTCCCAGTCCATCACCGGTGAAGCCCTCCCCACCAGTGAGTACATCTACACAGAGCACTGACACAGGAAAGCAGCATCCATCATTAAGGACCCCCAGCACCCAGGTCATGCTCTATTCCTGCTCTGGCGTCATGAAGAAGCATCAGGACCTCACACCAGGTTCAGGAACAGTTACTACCCCTCAACTATCGGGCTCTTGAACGAGAGGGGATAACTTCACTCGCCCTATCATTGAAATGTTCCCGTAGCCTTTCAAGGACTCTTCATCTCATGCTATTAATGTTTATTTCTCATTTATTATTATTATTCTTTCTTTTATATTTGCACAGTTAGTCGTCTTTTGCTGTTGGTTGTTTGTCCGACCTGTTAGGTGTGGTCTTTCACTGATTCTATTATGTCTCTTGTACTTACTTGAGTAGTGCCCGGAAGACAATGGATCTCAGAGTTGTATGGTGACGTGGTATGCGTTTTGATAATAAGTTTACTTTGAACTTTGATGTTCCTCCTCTTTTTCCCAGGAGGGTAGAGGTTTTAACACATCACTCATCTTCCCGGTTGATAGGGTCTATTATCACACTGAACATTCATCACTGGAGACAGAGAAGGCTGGAAAAAGATCTAAATCTTTACATAAAGACATATGTTGCCATAATGCAAATCAATAAGATTAATAACTTCAACTTGTGATGCATGGAATCTCTTATATAAATCTACAGTGCATCACATTACACCTGAAATACATCTTTAACATGCTCCTGTGTCTCATGTGGTTTGCCTTGAATAATGCAAGGTTATTAGTGTATTATGGCAACACAGGCGGGAAGTGCTAGAAATTCAATCCTCTGTACCAATCATTTGATCTGGGATGGGTAGGTACAAGGAAAGAAATGCAAATTTTCCCATTAGAGTAGGAAGCTTGAAAATCAGACAGGATGACACCAAAGGAGAGGTATTACACACTAATTAAGATATTGGTCCTGAGGAATTACCGGAGCACATGACAAGTACCACGGTTTTAAATCTTGTCTCTGCAGCAGTGGCCAAAGATTATAGGATTATATCCCATGTGGTTGGTAATTATTTAACATTGATAGGCTTTACATCACAAAACAATTGACTAAGATTGCTTCATTTCCTGTGGGTTTATGTGTGCCTGTGTAGTCTAATTATTGGACCCAAGTCATCTAGGGAGTAATAACACCTGTATTAGCGAACTATTCTTTCCTCTCTTGCTATTGATGCTGTTTCCACAGCAACTGCTTTTTGAGTTGCTGCGTTTCAAAGTTGTGCAACCTATATCAGAGTTTGAAGTCTAATTCTGCCTGGTGCTCTTTGTTACAGGCATCGCTGTTTCACCTTGTTCAATTTTACTCGCTCAGCTTCCTCCTGCCAGCGTTTGCCTGGCTGGAATGTATAGCACAGAATGTTCTTGGGAAGTCTGTCAGCTTCCATTTCAATAGCACATCCTGCCAACGGAACTGTGATTTTTTTAATGCTATAGAGTCAGAAAGCAATTCGGCACAACAACATGGGTGCAAAGTGAGTGCTTCCATGAACCTATAAAGAAGAATTTTCGTAGTTACACATCCCTTTTAACATCAATCCGCGAAGTTCAGGAGTCCGGTAAGGTGGCCATGCACCTGGTTGCAGCAGCCTCTCCGGGTCCAACAAATGATGCAAACATGTGCCTTAAACATTTTTCATGTGATTACAAAGCCCTGATGGACAAAATTCTGCTGCTGTTCTGGTTCATTGGTGAGACCGACGGCGGTGGGGGTGGGGTGGGGTGGAGCTGATGGTTATGTAGACCAAGCCGTCATGTTGTGTCATCACCTGTTACAGCCTCCCAGAGGAGGAAGAACTGCTGAAGGCGGTGTGGGAGAGAACTGGGGTGCAGCGGGTGCCCTGGAATCTGTGCTGGGTTGGACTCAGGCCGGCTCTCCTGTTGGTGCTGCTCTCCAGTATTTGCTCCCTGCAAAGATTGAGCAGGCTATGGCTATTTTTCTTTCAAGTGATGGAGGATGGAAGGTGACTCAATAGAGGTGTACAGAATGACAAGGGGCATTGACAGTGTGGACAGCCAACACATTTCATCCAGTGAGGAAAAGGCTAACACAAGAGGGCATAATATTAAGGTGACCGGAAGAAAGCAAAGTGGGGGATGTCAGGAGCAGGTTTGTTTGTTTGTTGATGTTTTTACACACAGAAAGTGGTTGGTGCATGGGACATGCTCCTAAGGGTAGTGGTAAAGTGAGACACTTTTGGGACATTTAAGGGACACTTATATACAGTGTCCATAAAAAGTATTCCGCCCAACAAGAGTTTTCATGTTGTATTGTTTTATAACATTGAACAATGGTGGATTTAATTTGCCTTTTGTTTTGGCACTGATCAACAGAAAAAGGCTCTTTCGTGTCAAAGCGAAAACAGATCTCTACAAAGTGATATAGATTAATTAAAATATAAAACACAAAATCATTGATTGCTTAAGTATTCTCCCTCCTCAAGTCAGTATTTATTAGATGCACTTTGGCAGCAATTACAGCCTTGAGTCTGTGTGGATAGGTCTCTATCAGCTTTGCACATTTGGACACTGCAATTTTTCCCTATTCTCCTTTACAAAACTGCTCAAGCTCTATCATATTGCATGGAGATCGTGAATGATCAGTCCTTTTCAAGTCCAGCCACAAATTCTCAATTGGATTGAGGTCCAGACTTTGATTTGGCCACTCCAGGACATTAACTTTGCTGTTTTAAGCCATTCCTGTGTAGCTTTGGCTTTATGCTTGGAGTCATTATCTTGCTGGAAAACAAATCTCCCAAGTCACAGTTCTCTTGCAGACTGCATCAGGTTTTCCTCCAGGATTTCCCTGTATTTTGCTGCATTCATTTTACCCTCTGCCTCCACATGCCTTCCAAGACCGGCTGTAGTGAGCAATCCCCCTGCATGATGTAGCCACCACCGTGCTTCATGGGAGGGATGGTGTGTTTTTGATGATATGTGGTGTTTGGCTTATGCCAAACATAACATTTAGTCTCATGGCCAAAAAGCTCAATTTTAGTTTCATCAGACCATAGAACCTTCTTCCACCTGACTTCAGAATCTCCCACATGCCTTCTGGCAAACTCTAGCCAAGATTTCATGTGAGTCTTTTTCAACGGTGGCTTTCTCTTTGCCACTCTCCCATAAAGCTGTGACTGTTGAAGCACCTGGGTAACAGTTGTACACACAGTCTCCCCCAGCTTAGCCACTGAAGCTTGTAACTCCTCCAGAGTTGCCATAGAGGCCAACCTCACCAGTCCCCTTCTTGCACGGTCAGTCAGTTTTTGAGGACGGCATGCTCTAGGCAGATTTACAGCCGTCCCATATTCTTTCCATTTCTTGATGATTGACTTAACTGTACTCCAAGGGATATTCACTGACGTAGAAATTTTCTTGTATCCATCTCCTCACCCGTGCTTTTCAATAACCTTTTCACAGAATTGCTAGGAGTGTTTTTTTTGTCTTTATGAGGTAGTTTTTGCCAAGATACTGACTCACCAGCAGTTGGACCTTCCAGATCCAGGTGTATTTTTACTCCAATCAACTGAAACACCTTGACTGCACACAGGTCTCCAAAACCGATCTCCATTTATCTAATATTGTGACTTCTAAAACTAATTGGTTGTGCCAGTGATGATTTGGTGTGTCATATTAAAGGGGGGTAAATATTTATGCAATCAATTATTTTACATCTGTAATTAATTTAGGTCACTTTGTAGAGATCCGTTTACACTTTGACATGAAAGAGTATTTTTCTGATGATCAGTGTCAAAAAAGTCAAGTCCACTGTAATTCAATGTTGTAAAACAATAAAACATGAAAACTTCCAAAGGAGGGGGTGAATACTTTTTATAGGCACTGTAGGCATATGAGCGAAAGAAAAACGAAGGGCTATTCGGGAAGGAAGCATTAGATTGATCTTGGTGAATGTTAAAAGGTCAGCACAGCACAGCCAAAAGGCCTATACTGTGCTCTACTCTTCTATGTTCTTCCTATGCTCCAGGGTAAACGATGTTTCCTCTTCTCTTAACTGAAACCCTCTAGTCCCAATAACATCCTGGTGAATCCTATCTACATGTTTGTCAACCTCAATGACATTCTTCCTATAGATGGACAACTAGAACCCCACACCGTACTTCAGGAGTTGTTGCAAAGAATCCAAGCTAAAATGAAGACTGTTGGGAACAATGAGGCCTGGTATGTGAAAATGGAAGTTCACTTTCTCCTTCTGCAGATACTGCCTGACTGTCAGAATCTTTCTGGGATTTTTCTGTTTTTGTTTCAGATTTCCAGCATCCGTAGATCTGCTTTTGTTAGATTTTTATTTTAGAACTTCTGCTGGTTGCAAATTGACTGCTGTATTTGCATACCAGAACAAGACACTTTGGAAAAGCAATATGATAAAGCACACTAAATGTGCAAGCCCTCTTGACATTTCCAATTTTCCTGATTATTGTTTTGCAAATTAGCATTTTTAACACTAACTAACTTTAAGCTACAGAGGCCAACTGTGATATTTATTCTTCTCACATGATAAGGGTGAATGCTTCCTGCTGGCTGTTGTCATGGTGCCCTAGGTTGCCAGGGAGACAAGACTGCCTCCTGTTGGCTGAGATGGGGTCTGTGCAGTTTCCAAAATTATCCTGCAGCATCCAGAGTAGCTAAGGAGGAGGGCTTCTGAATCCAACAGCTGCAAAAATTATTATAATAAAATATGTTGATTTTGCCCTGAAGATTTACTGAGGCTTTTTGTCTAAGTGCAAAAAATACAAGATGAACATTACATGATCTATTACCAGATTTAACTATTAGCAATGAGTTGCAACCAACCAGACTAAGATATACTATTTCAAAGGAAAGGGAATATACATAAGCTATAATATCTAGTTTAAAAAGAAAAAAATGTTTTAGTCTTGGAGGATGTAACAAAAAGCTACTAAGAAATGTAAATTATTCAACCTGTTGCTGCAGAACACAAGAAACTGCATTACATGAAATGTTGATATCTCTTTGTTTATAGATTAGATTGATTTAATATATTTTACTAAAATAGTCTGATATCTTAGAATTTCATAATCATGTATATACATTTATCCAACATTATGAGGAACAGGGGGGCTTTGGAGAAAAACTCTTTATTTTCTGTGCAATGTTATAATGACCTTTACAGCTCCACAGTTGGTGATTTTCAATTTCTGAGCCATTGTTAAAATAATGAGCTCCTTAAACAAAACAATCCTGGAAACAGATTTCATTTGGAAGATGCAACGTTTTTCAGATAATGAAATGCAAATCAAGATTTATTTATGGAACAACTGATTGTGTCGCCAAGAAAGACTAACTTGAAGCGAAGATGAATAAAGACCATTTTTGCTCAATCCAATGAACCTTCTCAAGGAAAGTTCTGTAGAAACAGCCTCTGATCTCTAAAGGCTAATCAAATAAAACTTCAGAATGGACCTTAGTCACAATTCTCCACTGTTCTGCACCTGTTTCTTTACAGATGATTTTCCACATTGCACTAACCTTTGTGCATTGTCATGCTTTTTATATTCCTGTATGACACCTTACCCAGCAAGGTGTTTGTGAGGGAATTAATTGTCACAACCTCAACTCCTTTAGTTTATATTCTACTTTTCAATATAAGGCTGCAACAGTAATATTCCATGGGTAGTCTCATTAATGTATCAAAGGAGCTCTCTGTGTTATCAACTTCCCATCCCACAATCTCCATGGAGATCTAATCATTATATTTCCTGAATGAGATACAGTTCAGGGACCTTTAAAGTTCAAAGTACGTTTATTATCAAAGTATGTATAAATTATACAACCTTGATATTCCTTACAGGCAGCCACAAAACAAGAAACGTGAAAGAAGCCATTAAAGAAAGATTAACAAACACCCAATGCACAGAGAAAAAAAACACAAATCGTGCAGACAATAAGAGCAAGCAACACAATTCAGAATGAAAGTGTGTTCATAGACACGAAGCATGAAGCAGCCAGAGTAGGCCCACAACCTCAGCTTCAGTTCATCACACAGCGGGGAAAATCGTCACGAAGCTCAAAGCAGCCGAAGCAGGTCACAGTTCAGCCTCAATGCCACAGAGAACAGAGTAAAAGTCATAGATCAGTGAGCGGGACCAGCTCGACCATTGCGTCTGGTTCCTGGTACCTGGCCTTTTCAATCCATCTAGATTAAATTGTCCAAGCACCGGGTCGTCCCTCACACTAGGACACAGACCCTGTTAAGAATTGCTCAGGTAGGGGAGGAAAAACCAGCATTCCAAGAGATATTGCATAAAGGCTATTAGAGTGAAGTTCAACTTCATTGTCAATGCCCCAGCATAGTCTTTGGCCATCTGAAGAGACTATTGAATAGGCAAGGCATAGAAAGATACTATCCTATTGCAGACAAATAGGATTAGTGAGGATAGGCAAAAAAAGTTCAGCATGGACATAGTGGACTGAAGGGCCCATTTCAAGGTTGAAAAGTTCAAAGTTCGAAGTAAATTTATTATATAAGTACATATATGTCATCATATATAACCATGAGATAAATTTCCTTTTGGACATACTCAATAAATCTAAATGATAATAATCATGATAGAATCAATGAAAAGATCGCCCAACTTGGGCGTTCAACCAGAGTGTAGAAGACAACAAATGTGTAAATATAAAAAGGAAGAAATAAAAATAATAATAAATAACTAAATAGCCAATAAATATTGAGAATATGAGGTGAAGAGTCCATTAAAGTGATTCTATAGGTTATGGGAACATTTCAATGATGAAGCAAGAGAAGTATCCCCTTTGATGCAAGAGCCCGATGGTTGAGGGGTAATTACTGTTCTTGAACCTGGCGGTGTGAGGTTTCAGGCTCATGTACCTTCTTCATGATGGCAGCAGCAGGAAGAGAGCATGACCTGGATGGTGGGGGTTCCTGATGATAGATTTCTGTGCTGAATGACTTTGCTGTGCTGTAAGATCAGGACTCATATCCAATATAAAGCATTTATCCAACTGGGCAGCAATGATTCTGTGTGTTTCTTGGACTTGCACGACCTTGAATAGGCAATGAAAGCACTGGATAGTTAGCATCAATGCCCAGAATCTCCCCGTTCTACTGGGAGGATAAGCGAAGCAACATCAGCATCCTCTCTTAGGACAAAATACACTGACTAATTAGACTAAATTGTCTCCGATGGAATTAAATTTAGATTTAGATTTATTTATTCATGAATCATATGCACATCAAAATCTATAGGGAAACATTTCATTTGTGTTAACAACCAACGCAATTTGAGGATGTGCTGGGAACAGTCCGCAAATGATGCTACACATTCTTGCACCAACAGAGCATGCCCACGATGCTCAGCAGAACAATTCTCAGCCAACATACAGCAAGCAGCAACAAACAAACAGGTGCCTTCCCACCCTCCCTCACTCACACACACATGAGCCTCCAACCCCAGGACAGCCTACCTCCAGCTCTCCAACTTCCAAATTGTAGGCCCAGACTCGCAGATATCAGGCCTCTGACATTCGGACTTGCCAACATAGGAGGTTTGACCTTTGGGCTTTGACCTCCAGATTCACCAAGCATGGGCTTTGCCCTCTGGACTCATTGACCTCAGGTCTTTGACCTCCACAAATCTTTCTGAGAATTGGACTTGGCATTGGAATTGGTTTATTACTGTCACATGTACTCAGATATAGTGAAAATCTTTGTCTTACATACTGTTCATACAGATCAAATCATTACACAGTGCATTGAGGTAGAACAAGGCAAAACAATAACAAAATGCAGAATAAAGTGTAACAACCACATAGGAAGTCCAGTGCAAGTAAGCAATAAGTTACAACATAGCAACAGATTACCAGTCAGACAGAGAGAAAGACTCAAGGATGCGCTCAAAGCTTTCTTGATATAAATGCAACATTTCACTGACTTGTGGGATTCCCCGGCGCAGGACTGTTCAGAATGAAGGTGGAGCAAGCAAGCTGGCATTGGGAACCATGAGCTCATCTGTTGGGAGCACTCAGAAGTCCTGTAAGACAGCAGAAGTACATGACCACAAAACAGCATTTGTTACGTTAATGACATGAATATAATGATGCTTACATTTGTGCAAGGAGAAACTGTCGTAGTTTCCCTCTTCTTTACCAACGGTCTTCCATTAACAGGCTTAATAGTGCACTTTACTCTGAATGGGACAGCAAAGGCATCTAGAGATAGAGCGTCGGTGCATGGATAGTCCGATTGTGGTTCCTGTTGCAGCCCTCTCACATATTAACATGCAAGGCGATATAAGCAGGACAGCAGAACAGAGCAGCTAGTAATCCACTGGCTCACAATGCCAGTGACCAAGATTCAGGCCTGAACTTGGGTGTTGCCTGTGTGAAGTTTGCATGTTCTCCCTGGGACCAGTGAGTTTCCCCTACATGTTAGAATCTGAGGGTTGTTGAAACTGCAAGAAAAAATTCGGTTGGATTATTATAAATAAATGGCTGATTGTCAGCATGAAGTTGACTGGCTGATAGGCCTGCTTATGTGCTGTATGACTCCTTGGTTCTTAACGCTGAAAACAGTAACTAGGCCTCACTTTGCTCCTAACACACAGCTCAGATTTCTGTCTTTTATTTGGTTCCTCAGTGCCATGAATGTTGAAACAAAGATTTGTATTTCACACTACTGAAAATCAATGCAATGTGGCCACTGTTGTAGTGTCTGCAGTGCAGCAGAGCACCTGTACACAGCAAATCCAAAGAGGCAGCGCTGTGATGTAGCCAGATAAGGACTGAAATGCAGTCAGAGCTGAGAGGAGGGAAGTTATGATTGTTGGTTAGAGAGCTTGTGTGTTTTGTGCTGGGACAAAGACCTGCCTTTAAGTCTTTTTATGGCCCTTTCAGAACATCTAGTAATAGTTGCAGAATTGTCAGTACAACTCTAATATAGAAAAAGCAACAGGTAATTTTTATAAGCAAACACCCCCCAGACAACAACTTCATCATAACCAGATACTCTGTTTTAGTAACTTTGCCAATCAATAGTAGCCATAACTTCACTGTTGTTCTTCATCAATGTAGTTGCAAGAGATCTTCCTCATCAACTCGCAATAGTAAATGGGGCCACAAGTTGGTATCTCATATGAGAGAGGACATCTTTAACTCAGGCACATCAGATCCTGTGACGTTCTGGCACCCTATGAATCCCTTGGCACCTCACTGAAACAGCAGTACGGAGTTTGATTTTGGATTTCAAACCCCAGTCCCGAGAGGCCACAGCATGGTGGGCCTCTGACCATCTTCTGTTCTTTCCAGTAGCTGACTATTCCTGCCTTCCCACTGTAGTGAATCACTCCACCCCAAACCTGCTCCTTCCCTGAACCACAAGACAGTCGGTTCTCACCTCCTACAATCATCAAGCATTAAAATTTGCAGGTATTGTTGCACAATCATTATGTTCCACCAGGGTAACTGCACCTTGGTCCTTCAACCAAATGTCACAAACGTGATAAGTGTCACAACCAAATCTCCAGGATATTCATCCGTGTGGGGAATGTGAGGCATTTAGCATTTGTAGTCATTGGCCCTGTCTTTGCCCATGGATCTGCACAGCAGAAATCATAAGAGTTCAGTAAGAGTCTGTTAGACACAATGCCTGTTGCTCTATATGCCAGCTGGTATCGATTCTTTTTTAGCAGCTTGTCTAATAAGGCATGCATGCTTTACTCTTTGTGGCTAGATGCTGTAACTTCACTGAAAAATAAACAATAAGCGGTGGAACTACACCCCACACACTAAAGACTTTCTGCCATCTACAAGGCACAACTTAGGGGTGTTCAAGTTCAAAGTACATTCATTATCGAAGTATGTATACATTATACAACTTTGAGATTTGTCTCCTAACAGGCAGCCATGAAACAAAGGAACTGAAAAGAACCCATAAAAGACCGTCAAACACTCAATGGGCAACAAACCCACAAACCATGCAAATAATAAATGCAAGCAAGTAGGGTTCTGAACTGAAGTCCACAGAGGTATATCCCCAGACTCATAGCTCAGCACAGAGTTGAGTAAACGCCGCAGGGCAGTGACCTGAACCGGCCTGTCTCTCGCCTTGGGCCCTGACACCCTGACCTTTTCAAAGTGATGGAATAGTGTTTCCTTTGGGCTGGAGCACCGCAGAATCAATGGGTAAATAGTGTGATACCATCCAGGACAAAAACAGCAGAGCCCCATCCACCACCCCAACCATTTATTCTCTTCGCCATCACTTGTGACCCATTATGTCGCTGCTCACCTCACCTTGTCGCTCAGTTTCTCTCAAGCCCATGACAACCAGCAAAATGGACAACAGCATCAGGTGTATGGGAACACCATCGCTTTTTCAAAGGTGAGCGGGGAAGACAATAAAATCTTACCGATGACAGTTATGTTCTGAAAAAATGAATGAAAGGGCCAGGAAGCTTCTCTGGGCTTTTGTCAGGGTTTTCATATACCATGAACATTAATGGCTGTAGACTGTAAAGGAGCCAGGGAAAGACAAAGGGAGGGGGAAGGAAAAGTGAATGGAGCAAAATGGCAAGATTGTAAATAGGGTACACTGCAGAAGAGATAGTGTGAGCTGTAGAATAATAATTAGGAGCAGGCGAAGGCCACCTAACCCTTGTGGCTGTTCCTCCATTCACTGAGATCATGACTGATCTCCTACATCTGCTCCATTATCCTGCACCATCCTCTTCCCCATCCCCATCCAATGGATTTCTGGATCCTCTTTCCCATCCCAATCCAATGGATTTCTGGATCCTCTTTCCCATCCCCATCCAATGGATTTCTGGGTCCTCTTTCCCATCCCCATCCAATGGATTTCTGGATCCCCTGCCCCATCCTCATCCAATGGATTTCTGGGTCCTCTTCCCTATCCCCATTCAATGGATTTCTGGGTCCTCTTCCCCATCCCCATCCAATGGATTTCTGGGTCTTCTTCCCCATCCCCATCCAGTGGATTTCTGGATCCCCTGCCCTATCCCCATCCAGTGGATCTCTGGGTCCTCTTCTCCATCCCCATCCAATGGATTTCTGGGTCTTCTTGCCCATCCCCGTCCAATGGATTTCTGGATCCCCTGCCCTATCCCCATCCAATGGGTCCAGAAATGCGTGAAGTCCTGATACTGTTCAAGTGAAGCTGCTGGAGGACCAGTGTGAGACACTGACTTCTAATTGGTGCATTTTGTTGCCTATTTGGCCCTGGAAGTCAGAGTCTAATTTAATAGTTATGGGCAGCACTGAGAATCTCAATATTACCTTTTCTGCAGATTTAGCACTATTTTGTCTCTGTTTCCAAAATGGTATTCAACTTGGAGGCCACTTGATTATTCACAGCTTAACATTGCATTTGGTCTAGATAGAGTGGACATGGAGAGGATGGATCTAAAAGAGGGAGAATCTAGGAATATAAGTCATAGCCCCTTTTAGAACAGAAATGCAAAGGAGTTTCTTTAACTGGACGATGGTGAATCTGTGGAATTCATTGCCACGGTTGGTTGTGGAGGCCAAGCTATTGGTACACTTAAAGCGGAAGTTGATAGGTTCCTGATTAATAAAGGTGTCAAAGGTTACGGGTGCAGGGCAGGAGGATGGGGTTGAGAAGGAAAATAAATCAGCCATGACCAAATGGCAGAGCAGACTCAATGGGCTGAATAGCCTAACTCTGCTTCTATATTTTATGGTGCTATGGTCAACTACTTGGGTGGCAGGGTGGAGATGCATCTCTGCCAAAGGTGTAAGGTGCTTCTTCCCTCTGCCAGCCTGCAGATCACCCTTGAGGAAGGTGTATACTTACTTAGCTCCACCGATTAGGGTCATGGGAAGGCATAGGAGCAGGTGGTAGTTGGTTGTATGAGCAGCTGGTGCATATTACAAGTCCTGGTTATGTGACCACTGACGCCAAGCAGACAGTCCCTGAAGAGGATTGATAATGGCTGGGATCACCTGTCTTGCAGAGACACTTCCCAGAAGAAGGCAATGACAAACCTCTTCTGTAGAAAAGTTTGCCAAGGACAATCATGGACATTGACTATGATCACCCATGTCATACAACGTGGCACATAATGAAGACGATGATGGTGAACTGTAATGTACACCACCTGTGTAACCTGCTACTTAGCCAGACTTTTTAGAAAGCTTGTAACAATGACTGTCATATAATACTGTTGGGATTGCTGCCCTTGACTGTGTTGCTGAATGCAGTGAGAAGCATAATTTCAAGAATTATTTGTCCCCTTGGTTCTGCTGTCAGACATGCTTGTTCTATGAATCTTCCACCTCTACTGTAAAATTTCACTATGAATAGGGACAGCTTGTTCTCAGGGTTTCCGATGCACAATAGCTAAATAACTGATGATCATGTCTTCTACAGCATGCAGATGCTCACACATGCTTTTCGGCAGCTTTGGCCACTGTTGTCTTTCATGAAATGTCTTTGAAATTCACCTCAGAAACAACGGGATCATCTATTTTCAGCACTACATACGGAAGCACAAGGAATTACATAAAACCAGGCAGGTATGCGACAAAGGAAATCAGAATTAATTTCAGGGTTTACATGCTGAAGCAAAGGTTGGCACAGTTAGTAAAGTTGCTGCCGCACAGTTCCCTGGACCGAAATTTAATCTTTCTGGCACTCTTTGTATAGAGTTTGCAGACTCTTCCTGTAGTCGTATGTGCTTTCTCCAGTGCTCCGGTTCTCTTTTATCTGCTGATCGGTAGATTTATTGGCTTCTTTAAGGTACTCCTAGAAGAGCTAGGTAGAACAAGTTGATGGACTTGTAAAAGAGAAAAATAGGCCTTAGGGTTAGATGTAAAGAAATGGCAAATTATTCTGAGAGCCCGTGAAGACTTAATAAACCAAATAGCTCCCTATGTTATAAGAAAATATGGGAAAAAAATGAAGTCAAAGTACTATGTGAAAAATAATCAATGGGCCAGGTTAGAATTGTAAATGCAGTTTTAGGCCTTTTAATATTTTATATTGGAGGGTTCTCAGGAAAGGCTCCAGTGAACGAATGTGTGTTCTATCTAAGTACAAACAGAGAGATTTTATAGGCATTTTCAAAATGGTGGAAACGAAAAGTGCAGAGTTGATTCCTACCATTGTCATGATCACCATCATTATGTGCATGTTATATGGCATGGGTGACCATGTTTGCTCCTGACAAATTTTTATTTTACAGAAGTGGTTTGTCATTGCCTTCTTCTGGGCAGTGACTTTACAAGAAGGGTTATCCCAGCCATGATCAATACCCTTCAGAGATTGTCAGCCTGGCATCAGTGGTCACATAACCAGGACTTGTGAGATACACCAGCTGCTCATACGACCATCCCCTTGCTCCCGTGGCTTCACATGACCCTCATCTGCGGGGGCCGGGGGGATGCTAAGCAGGTGCTACTCCTTGCCCAAGGGTGACCTGCAGGCTAGCGGGGGAAAGGAGCGCCTTACGCCTTCTTTGGTAGAGACGTATCTCTACTCTGCCACCCATTGTACGTCTATCAACAGTGGCAGAAGATCTAAAGATACTTAATGGGTACACTGGTAGCAAATGCTTTACCTCAATAAAATGCTGAGAAAAGAATAATTACTTAGAGAGTATTGAGAAGGATTATGAGTAGAAAATAGAACATCCAAATAAGATGGCAGTGCGACGGCAGCGCGCGCGGCCACTTCGGTGGTGATGTCTGTAATCTGTCAAGTAGGGGACCGTGCACAATTCTGATTTGATGGAGACGGACGTGAGAGTATGGAGGAACATCTGGAAAACTTCTGAAATGCCCGCTTCGCTGCTGCTGCTACTGTGTGGTAACCGGAATCTCCAGAGCAGAAGGCCCCGAAATCCTCGGCTTTGCCTGTTTCAGCAGCCGGGGTGAGGTCGAAGGCGCTCGGCAGAGGATGGCGCTCCGGAGGCTCCGGAGGCTGTATCGGAGGGGTTGCTCGGAAGCTCGAAGTTCTCGGACGGATGGACTCAGTGTCGGCTGTGGTCGGCTGCTTCCAAGGCATCGGCAAATTGACGGTGCCTGAAGACTTATAGCAGGGAGTTTCTCCCTTTTGCCGCCTGCTATCAGGGACTCGGGAGTTGATCGATTCGGGAACTTTTGAGACTTTTTTTACAGTGCCCATGGTTTGTTCTTCATCAAATTATGGTATTGCTTTGCACTGCTGTAACTATATGTTATAAATATGTGGTTCTGTCAGTGTTAGTCTTTGGTTTGTCCTGTGTTTCTGTGATATCACTCCGGAGAAACATTGTATCATTTCTTAATGCATGTATGCATTTCTAAATGACAATAAAAGAGGACTGAGTGTTCTCATAATCTAATCTAAAAATGAGCCTGTTCAAAGTAGGTGTTCAGTCTAGCACAAATAGGAAATATCTGATGGGTTCCTACACTAAAGTTTCTAAGGATAACTTTCTTTGATGTAAATAATCAGAATCATTTTCCTTTATTAAATTTAGGATGTGGGTGAACTCCAGTTCCACATTTAATAATGCCACCATGGCGTTACTCGAAATATTTGGGTATGCTTTGGGGATCCAGCCAAGGTTTGCCAAAGGTATTCTGCAACCTACCTCTCCTTCTCTCAAGTGAGGCAAATATGACATTTATTCAATTAAATGAGTTCACTTAGTCTAATTACTTCTGACAAAACATGCAAAAAAGAAACCACAGGGAGAGAGATAGGGAGCAAGCTGTCAGATTTTCTTTATTATTCAAAAGATATGCGAATAGTTTAAAGTTTACAGATGGCAGGCTATAAAAATCTAAAATATATTTTTTTAAATCCTAACATTTAATCAGCTTGAAACTGAAAGGCAGAGTCAACAAATACACACCAGAGAAGGCTGCTTGAAAGAATCTAGTACTGGTTGAATTTTTTATCATCCTGTGTTTCAAGGTCACATTAGTTTTTTTTTGCTGAAGTGGTTTGAACATTTTGGAAGGTAGATGAGTAAATTCTCATCAAACAGATTGTATTTCCTGGGTGTGAAGCCTTGCTTCTCCTCTTGCAGAAAAAAGATATATTTTCACATTTCTAATTGCATTTCCCAGCATCTTGAAATCATTGTGTCTCATTCATATGCAACTACACATGGACACCTTTTAAATATTACAATAAGACTATTTATTAATTATTAGCTCCCTACTTTTGCACCATCAGGAAACAGCAGAGAAGAAAAAATCAGCATGCATGCAAAATCACACCTCAGTGAAATCACAATGTAAACAGCAATGAACTAAATGCTTACTTACATCGTTATAGAATTATTGAAGGGGAAAGAAAATTTTATTTTAAAAGCCATTGGTGTAAAGAAAATAATAACTTGCCTTGTTGTAATGTAGTTATGTAATTTCGCAATGTGAAGCTGCATTTTAAATTAATGTGAAAAAAACAATTAGTGAATGAATAATGGTATTGGATAACCAAGCAATATTTTAACCCACTTCACTCCCAAAACCCAAAAAACATGCTCTCAGTCCAAAGAAGACACATTTGTTATTTCCTCTTTCAGGACTATTGCATTTACCTTCCTCAATCATTTCCCTTCTCTCCTTCTTCCCATTCAGTTCCAAGTTTGGCCTGTTTCTTTCTCTTCCTTCCCATTACCTTATAATTACCTCCTCATCCTGAACTCATTGACAAAGACCCCATTGGTGCAAATGCCCTACAATGGTTTCTTTGTGAGCTCAGAGAACTAACTATCTCCCAATCTCTCAAGAATTACTTCTTCCGACTTACAGGGTTAGAAATCACACCACCAGTAATACACATCAAAGTTGCTGGTGAACACAGCAGGCCAGGCAGCATCTCTAGGAAGAGGTACAGTTGACGTTTCAGGCCGAGACCCTTCGTCAGGTTGTTTACACCACCAGTAATACTTGTCTCATGCAGTAGCCTCCCCCCTCCCCCAACAGTTTGTTTTAATGGTTGAAGTGTTGGGCGGAGAGATTGATCATGTGACTGATTTCAATCCACACTTACAAACTGTGCAGTGGGGAGTCAAAGCAATCATTAGCGTTCAATACTGAAGGTTAGCATTTATACTTCAGCTCTTCTTATTAATGAATAATTTCCAATCACTGTCCGGATTCTGTGAATTTCAGAGAGCATTTCAATCATTCACCCACTGACTCTCATGAACAATACAGCTGCCCACTTTTTCACTAGCCCACGCGAGAATAAAGTCTGTGAGCTCAGTGTGGATCAGAACATCCTCAGTCTTTTCTATTCATTAGTAAATTTATACAGTGGTGATATGGTGGTATTATCAGGTGAAACCCTATAAGGGATAAAGGACCTAATTTCTATTTTGTTAAGCTAATTATTCCAATTATTGCTAAGTGTTCATATTTTGTCATTTCAAATTGCCATTAATGATGAATTAGCTTGTGGAACTTTACAATACTATTCTAACAAATCAGCAATTAATAATGAGCGCTGTTACTTTCGGAGCAACAGAACAATTTTGTGTAAAAACAGGAGAATGGTTGGAGAGAATAAAGATGAAGATGTAACTTTCTCAAGACGGAGTTACTGCAGAATGCCAGAAGTAGTGTCTCAGGCCTGTAGCTATGAACATAATTCAACCCTTTGATCTCAGGGTTTGGGCCTGTGCTGGAAAAGGCCACACACTAGCCTCAGCAGGAGCAGTTTCCTTGGATGGCTCCTGTTATACACTGGAATTTATTTTTAGGAGCAATGATATCTGTTGTTTTAGTCCACAGTATGGCACAACGATTGTACAATGTCTTTTCCTGTCTCAAAGCTGTTCTCTTAGCATGATAAAACATGTTTTTGAACAACTCCATCTACAAAAGTGCCCAAACTGAGGTTCAATGACAGGCACTAACCCAGCAGTGCCATCACCTGTCCCAAATTATTAGCCTCAGCTAATTCCTTTCATCACAGTTTCTACTTCACGAACAATAGCTTGCATCAGATGCTGATTTTTTTTTAATTGAATGAAGCACAGTCCCTATAACCAAATCAAAGTAAGAAAGTATAAACACTGCTGAAGGGTCTCCACCTGAAACCTCGACTCTTTTTCCCTTTCCAGAGATGCTGCCTAACCTGATGAGTTCCTCCAGGTTGTTCTGGAGGAACCAGTTGCTCTCGAGTGTTGCTCTGGATTTCCAGCATCCACAGAATCTCTTGTGTTTAAGAAAGAGAAAAGATAATTCTGCAAGAACTTAAACAAACAAACAAAAAAATTCTTAGGCCCCAGATGTCCACATTGATCTGTTCCAAAGCTGGGTAGATGCCCTAGGATATAACTTTGTGTGAAGGCTAACATGTATTTTCTCTGACACCGCACTGTGAACCAGTTGCAATTCACCATAAACAGAGGATTACTTAAACAAAAGAATATACAAATTAGGCACAAGAACAGGTCTCATGGCATCTTCACATTCTCATCAGTCCATGGTAACCTTTCGTCTGTTTGCTTATCAAGAATCTGTCTATCTTACCTTAAAAATATTCAACAGTTCTGCCGTCATAAGGAAGAGACTAATGATCCTCTAAGAGATAAAATGTCACCTCCTCTCTGCCTTATGTGGAAACACATCTTCAAATACTGGTGCTTTATTTCCCAATTCTCTCAAGTGGTGAAACATCTTCTTCATACACACGCCCCTCAGGATCTTGTTTCAATAAAATTCTCTCAGTCTTCTAACCACAAGCCTAGCTTATCCAAACATTTCCTCATAAGACAAACCACCCATTCCAGGTATCACTCTAGTAAACCTTTCTTGACATGCTTCCAACACAGTTACTGGAGTAATGGACAGCATGGAAATGGGCACTCTGGCCAAACTCATCCTTGCCAACCTAAGGCGCTTACTAAGCTAAACCCATTTCTCTGCGTTTGGCTGGTATCCCTCTAAACCTTTTTTTCAATGTATCTGTCCAAATGCCTCTTAAATACTGATATTATACCTGCCTCAACCACTTCTTCTGACAGCTCATTCCGTATATACACCACTGTCGGTGTGAAGAAGTTTTCCCTCAGGCCTCTTTGAAATCTTTTCCCCAGCATGTTAAAACTATAGCCTCTACCTTTTGATTCCCTTTCCCTGGGAAAAAAAGACTGCATTCACCTTATCTATCCCCCTTATAATACCATTGTGGTGCATGGCCAAGTGGTTAGGGCGTTGGGCTCACAATCTGAAGGTCCTGGGTTCGAGTCTCGACGAAGGTAGCGTGTTGTGTCTTTAAGCATGGCACTTAACCACACACTGCTCCAGTCCACCCAGCTGAAAATGGGTACTGGCAAATGGGGGTTAACCTCGCGATAGACTGGCATCCTATCCGGGGGGGGGGGGTGGAGTCTCGTACTCTCAGTCGCTTCACGCCACAGAAACTGGCATAAGCACCGGCCTGATGGGCCACAAAGGCTCAGGACAGACTTTGACTTATAGTATCATACACTTTGTAAGTTAACCCCTCAGTCTCCACCATTCTAAACAATAAAGTCCAGGCCTGCCCAACTTCTCTCCTAAATGCAGGCCTTTAAATCTTGGCAACCTTTTTTAAATGCATTTTGCCCTCCTTCCAGCTTATTGACTACTTTGGTATAACAAGGTAACTGAAATTATACACAACACCCCAAGTGTGGCTTCACCAATGAATTGTACAAAGAAGAAGAAGAAGAAAGCCCTTAACTCTGAGTGGAGTCATCGGGATGCCGTCGTGACGGCGTTTTTTTAGCAGGCTTTCTTATTTTTACGAGACTGAGTTGTTAGCTCGACGCACAACCCAGCACAGATGGAAAGCGTGCAAGAAAGCCGGCTGGATTCGAACTCGGGAGCCTTTGCTCCAAAGTCCAGCGCTGATGCCACTACGCTACCAGCCATGAAATGGTTGATATATTGGTTTAGATTTTCAATTTTCCCTAGATTCATGGACAGCTCCACAGATTAGGGAAGAGCAAATGCAACTCCTGAATAGAAAAAGGAAGGGAAAGCACTGAAGGTTTGTCAAAGTGAAAATGTAGATTTTTTTAGACATACAGCATGGCAACAGGCCCTTCTGGCCCAACAAGTCTGTGCTGTCCAATATAGTCATGTGACCAATGAACCTACCTATCCGTACGTCTTTGGAGTGCTCACACTGCTGACTATTGTGCAACCCATGTGGGAGGAAAATTCCGTAAGTTGTTTGCTGGGCATCAGATAAAAAATTAAGTTAGTCTGGCAAAGTCAGTACAGTGTTATGACAGGGAAGTTATGTTTGACCAATTTATTGGAGTTCTTTGAAGAAGTAACATGTGCGGCAGATGAAAGGGAACCAGTGGATGAATTAAATTTAATTTATAACAGGTTTATGCGAAAAATGAAAGTTCCTGGTATAGATTAGGAGATTGACTGTTTAACATGTAGCAGAGAGTGGGTTTCTTTTACTTGTTGGCAAGCTGTGAAGAGGGGTTGATGGTGGGGCCTCAACTTACAATTTATATAAATGATTTGGATGAAAGTGCTGAAGATATTATTGCTAAGTTTGCTGATGACATAAACGTAAATGGAAAAACTAAGTTGTAAAGAGTACACAAGAAGACTGAAAAAGTGATGTAGATGCGCTGTGTTACTGGGGAAAAAATGGCAAATGAATTACAATCATCTATAATATAAGTGTAATTATAAATGTCAGAAAATGTGAAATTGACCATAATGAAAGGCAAAATAGAAGTAGCACATTCTTTGACTGGTGAATGATTGCAGAATTCTTATTGCAGAATTGTACAACTGCAATATAATGTCCAGGCTCCTTACCCAGTGCTTTGTCTGATTAAGGCCAGAATGCCAAAAGCCTTCTTCATCACACTGTCTACCTGTAATGCTACAAATAAATAACCTTCCAAAAAGGATTGCTCCAGATGAGGTCTCCCTGATTCTTCTATAACTGAAGTTAAGTCTCCCTATTTTTGCCTCTTCAATGACAAAAAAGAAGTGTTATTCTAGAATAGATAGTTAGAGAGACAGCTATCAAAACAAATGAATACAAGAAACACTCAGCAGATCGGAGAACAGGAGAGCTAATGTTTCTCTGTTGTTTCAGAAAGGGTCTAAGAATGATCTAGGAAGTTATAGGCCTGTGAGCCTGACATTAGTCGTGGGAAAGTTATTGGAAGGTATTCTAAGGAACTGGATGTATAATTATTTGGATAGACAGACAGTGATTATGGATAGCAAACATAGCTTTGTGCATGCTAGGTCCTGTCTAACCAGTCTTACAAAGCTTTCAAGGAAGTTAACAGGAAAGTTGATGAAGGCAAGGCAATGGATGTCATCTAGATGGACTTTAGCAAGGCCTCTGAGAAGACCCCCCATGGGAGACTGGTCAAGAAGGTTCAGTTGCTTGGCATTCAAGATGAGATAGTAAAGTCAGTTAGACATTGGCTTTGTGGAGAAGCTAGATTTGTTTCTCTGAGGAGTATGACTAGTGGTGTGCTGCAGGGATCAGTGCTGGTTCCATTGTTGTTTTTATCTATGTCAACGACCTGGATGATAATGTGGTGAACTGGATCAGCAAATTTGCGGATGACATATAACAGTTAGCGCAATGCTATACAGTTCAAGTCGTTGGAGTTTGGAGTTGAATCCCAAGTTTGGAGATGAATTGGTCATTGTAAAATGGCCTGTGATTAGGTTTGGATTAATCCAGGGCTGCTGGGTGGTACAGCTCAAAGGTACCTAAGGGCCCATTCTGCACTGTATTTCTAAATAAATAAATATGAATAAAGATCGGGGCTGTGGTGGACGGTGAGGAAAGTAGTCAAAGCTTGCACTGGGATCCAGACCAGCTGGAAAAATGGGCTGAAAAATGGCAGATAGATTTTAATGCAGTCTGACATTTATAAGTTGTTGCACTTTGGGAGGATATGCCAGGGTAGGACTTACACAGAGAGCGGTAGGGCACTGAGGAGTGCGGTAGAACAGAGAAATCTGGGAATACAGCTACATAATTCATTGGAAACGACGTCACAGGTAGATAGGGTGATAATAACAGCTTTTGGCACATTGGCCTTCATAAATCATAGTACTGAGTACAGGAGTTGGAATGTTATAGTAAAGTTATAAAGATATTGGTGAGGCCTAATTTGGAATATTGCGTGCAGTTTTGGTCACCTACTTACAGGAAGGATATCAATAAGATTGAAAGAGTGCAGAATACATTTACAAGGCAGTTGCCCGGACTTGAGGACCTGAGGTACAGGGAAAGGTTGAATAGGTTAGGACTTTATTCTCTGGCGTGTAGAAGAATGAGGGGAGATTTGATAGACATATACAAAATTACAAGGATGTAAATAAGGTTTTTTCCACTGAGGATGAGTGAGATTAGAACTAGAGGACATGTGATAAGGGTGAAAGGTGAAATGTTTAAGAGGAGCATGATAGGGAACTTCTTCACAGGGCCGTGAGAGTGTGGAACGAGTGGCTAGTGGAAGTGATAGAAGCAGGTTTGATTTCAACATCTAAGAGAAATTTGGATAGGTACATGGATTGGAGGGGTATAGAGGACTATGGTCCAGGTGCATGTCGATGGGATTAGTCATATTAATAACTCAGCATGGACTAGATGGGCCGAAAGGCCTGTATCTGTGCTGTTGTGTTATCTGACCCTATGACTATACTGTAAGTTCTATGGAAACACACAACACTCAAGTTCAAGACTGAAATCAAGTCACTGGTGCAATGAGATATCCAACTACCATCCTTGATTACCATTCACAGTGCATAAAGGATAGTTCTCATGTATAATTGGAACAAAGAGTTTGCACTAATGACAGAGGAGAGGCGAAGATGGCAGTGCGACGCAGCACGCGGCTGCTCCAAAATGATACCCTATTTGTAAGTAGGTACCGTGCACAATCCTGATTTGGTGGAGACAGACGTGAGAAGCACAGAGGAACATCTGGAGAATCTGAAATGCCCGCTTCACTGCCGCTGCTACTGTGCGATCGAGAATCTCCGGAGGGGAAGGCCCCAAATCCTCGGCTTTGCCTATTGCCTGTTGCTGGGGCCGGGGTCGAAGCGCTCAGCAGAGATGGTGCTCGGCGTTGGAGGGCTGGTTGGAGGCTCGAAGTTTTTGGATGGACTCAAGAGTCGGCTGAGGTCGGGTGCTTCCAGGGTGCTGCATTGGCAAGTTTGCAGCGCTGGAGGTTCATGGCAGGGAGAGTTTTTCTTCCTTCTACCATCTGTGTGAGATGATGGGACTTTCGAGAGACTTTGAAACTTTTTTTTACCGTGCCCATGGTCTGTTCTTTATCAAATTACAGTACTGCTTTGCACTGTTGTAACTATATGTTATAATTCTGTGGTTTTTGTCAGTTTTTCAGTCTTGGTCTGTCTTGTGTTTCTGTGATATCATTCTGGAGGAACATTGTATCATTTCTTAATGCATGCATTACCAGATGACAATAAAAGAGGACTGTGTGTCCTCATAATCAAATCTAATCTAATCTAATCTAATTTGATGGTTTCTGGTTGAAGTCAAAAGACTGGGTTCTGGGAGCAGATCACAAAAGAAAATATGTCAGGCAGAATGAAGCCTGTCAGGATGGATCACCCAAAGGTCTGCAGGATGGGATGAGGACTGGAGCAGTCTGTTGAGCTTTGGGAAGTGTGTAGACAAAATCAGGTATAAGTAGGCTACGGGTGACCTACTCCGAGTTAGTTTTGGCTGGGATCTGTTCCAGATAGGCCTTCTTTAAATCGTCCCACTGCAGAAGATGCAGTGTAATGTGAAACCACTTTGTTGTGTATTTAGTATTTCAATAATATTTGAATAATCTTGTTATATATAGGTTGATTAAGCATTTTTGTTCATTTAAATAATTCATTCCTGGAATCCCATGTCTTCCTTTCAATTAGTTTAAGTTCTGAAGTTACAAAACATAACAGGATTATAATGAGAGATGCTCCCTGGAAGCACTGGTTTTTGATTGCAGTGTAGGGGAGGAGAACACTGGCCATATGACCAGTTGGTCAAATTTGTGATTTTCTGGTAAAATTTCTGGAGGTCATTAACCATATGTCAAGCAGGGCCCATTTGAGAAGAAAGGTACTGAACGATAACTGGATCAGGGGCAAACACAAAACTAATTTTAGCTGATTATTGACATGAGCAGCTTTCAGGGAAGAGGTAAACATGAATTGTGGTGGAGCAAATTCTAATCAGAGTCAGGGAAAAGTGAGGGCAAGGGAGTCAGAGTAAAAAGAGCAATGGTAATTGAGAGAAATGGACTGAAGCAAAGTAATGGCTTCTGAAAGCTGTGTTTTTAAAAAAATCTTATTGTCAACTTTGTCCCTTGTTGTGACAGTTCTTCACTCAGTGAAGATCCCTCTTGCAGCTCACCTCCACTTTGACCGCTGCACGAGCTTTCCCTTCAAACAAAAATGAAATGACTCCTCTTTTTATTACTGGAGTAGCAATGCCAAATATATTCATATACAATGGAGACATCACAGAGGGAGTTCCCTGCAGCTTACTCAACATCTTATTCTTCATAGACAGCAGTTGAGTGAAAATCAATAGCCTGATGCTCAGAAAATCCGTTTTTTGATTATTTTTTATCAGTAATCTCCACCAACCTCTTTTGTCTGGCTCTTACATTCCACCCAAATGAATGTATGTAGTATGAATACTAAGAAATGCAGGGGTTTTTTTGTTTAAATAAAGCAAGTTATTTGCCAAATATACATTGTGTTTTTTTTTCTGAAACTTGAAACAAGGAACAGGAATCAGGAAAGTGATCTCCCAAGAAATTTCTGGTACTCATCTATATTATATCATGAGTCGTATCTTAATTCTGCCAACCTGCCTGGGTTCAGTGACACACGCCTATCAAACACGTATCCATCTTACTGTTACTCCCTGCCTTTTTGTTGGCTTTGTGGAACAAACTATGTTCCGTGCCTATTCTGGTATCTGTCCCCCACTTTTCCTTTGCTACATCGACGACTGCATTGGCGCTGCTTCCTGCACGCATGCTGAGCTCGTTGACTTTATTAACTTTGCCTCCAACTTTCACCCTGCCCTCAAGTTTACCTGGTCCATTTCTGACACCTCCCTCCCCTTTCTAGATCTTTCTGTCTCTGTCTCTGGAGACAGCTTATCCACTGATGTCTACTATAAGCCTACTGACTCTCACAGCTATCTCGACTATTCCTCTTCTCACCCTGTCTCTTGCAAAAATGCCATCCCCTTCTCGCAATTCCTCCATCTCCGCCGCATCTGCTCTCAGGATGAGACTTTTCATTCCAGGACGAGGGAGATGTCCTCCTTTTTTAAAGAAAGGGGCTTCCCTTCCTCCACTATCAACTCTGCTCTCAAACGCATCTCCCCCATTTCATGTACATCTGCTCTCACTCCATCCTCCTGCCACTCCACTAGGAATAGGTTCCCTTGGTCCTCACCTACCACCCCACCAGCCTCCGGGTCCAACATATTATTCTCCGTAACTTCCGCCACCTCCAACGGGATCCCACCACTAAGCACATCTTTCCCTCCCGCCCCCACCGCTTTCCGCAGGGATTGCTCCCTACACGACTCCCTTGTCCATTCGTCCCCCCCGACCCCTCCCCACTGATCTCCCTCCTGGCACTTATCCGTGTAAGCGGAACAAGTGCTACACATGCCCTTATACTTCCTCCCTTACCACCATTCAGGGCCCCAAACAGTCCTTCCAGGTGAGGCGACACTTCACCTGTGAGTCAGCTGGGGTGATATACTGCGTCCAGTGCTCCCGATGTGGCCTTCTATATATTGGCGAGACCCGACGCAGACTGGGAGACCGCTTTGCTGAACACCTATGCTCTGTCCGCCAGAGAAAGCAGGATCTCCCAGTGGCCACACATTTTAATTCCACATCCCATTCCCATTCTGACATGTCTATCCACGGCCTCCTCTACTGTAAAGATGAAGCCACATTCAGGTTGGAGGAACAACACCTTATATTCCGTCTGGGTAGCATCCAACGTGATGGCATGAACATCAACTTTTCTAACTTCTGCTAAGGCCCCACCACCCCCTCGTACCCCATCCGTTATTTATTTTTATACACACATTCTTTCTCTCACTCTCCTTTTTCTCCCTCTGTCCCTCTAACTATACCCCTTGCCCATCCTCTGGATTTCTCCCCCCCTTGTCTTTCTCCCCGGACCTCCTGTCCCATGATCCTCTCATATCCCCTTTGCCAATCAACTGTCCAGCTCTTGGCTCCATCCCTCCCCCTCCTGTCTTCTCCTATCATTTTGGATCTCCCCCTCCCCCTCCCACTTTCAAATCCCTTACTCACTCTTCCTTCAGTTAGTCCAGATGAAGGGTCTCGGCCTGAAACGTCGACTGTATCTCTTCCTAGAGATGCTGCCTGGCCTGCTGCGTTCACCAGCAACTTTGATGTGTGTTGCTTGAATTTCCAGCAGCTGCAGAATTCCTGTTGTTTCCATCTTACTGTTAACATGTTTAATTATTTGCCTTTCTATAGATTTTTTGAGAAATGAATTCCTGGTCTCCGCCACTCTTCACGAACAAGAGAAAATCTGCAGATGCTGGAAATCCAAGCAACACACACAAAATGCTGGAGGAACTCAGCAGGCCAGGCAGTATCTATGGAAAAAAGTACAGTCCCAAAACATCAACTGCACTTTTTTCCATAGATGCTGCCTGGCCTGCGGAGTTCCTCCAGCATTTTGTGTGTGTTACTCCACTACTCTTAATGTGAAGAAGGGCTTCTTCCTGCTTATTATTATAGACTAGTTCTTAGTTAAAGTCTCCAACCATTTTTTTCATCCATTTTTATGGGATTTTATTCTTCCTTGCATGGGATTCTGCTCCTAATTCCTACAACAATCTCTTTCCCTCTCCTTGCACTTTCTTGGGGTGAATACATGTGTTCGGCACGTGGTCAAGAGGTTAAGGCATTCAACTAGTGATCTGAAGGTTGCTAGTTCAAGCCTCAGCTGTGGCAGCATGTTTGTGTCTTTGAGCAAGGCACTTAACCACACAACACACATCAAAGTTGCTGGTGAACGCAGCAGGCCAGGCAGCATCTCTAGGAAGAGGTACAGTCGACGTTTCAGGCCGAGTCCCTTCGTCAGGACTAACTGAAGGAAGAGTGAGTAAGGGATTTGAAAGTTGGAGGGGGAGGGGGAGATCCAAAATGATAGGAGAAGACAGGAGGGGGAGGGATAGAGCCAAGAGCTGGACAGGTGATAGGCAAAAGGGGATACGAGAGGATCATGGGACAGGAGGTCCGGGAAGAAAGACGGGGGTGGGGGACCCAGAGGATGGGCAAGAGGTATATTCAAAGGGACAGAGGGAGAAAAAGGAGAGTGAGAGAAAGAATGTGTGCATAAAAATAAGTAACAGATGGGGTACGAGGGGGAGGTGGGGCCTTAGCGGAAGTTAGAGAAGTCGATGTTCATGCCATCAGGTTGGAGGCTACCCAGACGGAATATAAGGTGTTGTTCCTCCAACCTGAGTGTGGCTTCATCTTTACAGTAGAGGAGGCCGTGGATAGACATGTCAGAATGGGAATGGGATGTGGAATTAAAATGTGTGGCCACTGGGAGATCCTGCTTTCTCTGGCGGACAGAACGTAGATGTTCAGCAAAGCGGTCTCCCAGTCTGCGTCGGGTCTCGCCAATATATAAAAGGCCACATCGGGAGCACCGGATGCAGTATATCACCCCAGTCGACTCACAGGTGAAGTGTTGCCTCACCTGGAAGGACTGTTTGGGGCCCTGAATGGTGGTAAGGGAGGAAGTGTAAGGGCATGTGTAGCACTTGTTCCGCTTACACGGATAAGTGCCAGGAGGGAGATCAGTGGGGAGGGATGGGGGGGACGAATGGACAAGGGAGTCGTGTAGGGAGCGATCCCTGCGGAATGCAGAGAGAGGGGGGGAGGGAAAGATGTGCTTAGTGGTGGGATCCCATTGGAGGTGGCGGAAGTTACGGAGAATAATATGTTGGACCTGGAGGCTGGTGGGGTGGTAGGTGAGAACCAGGAGAACCCTATTCCTAGTGGGGTGGCAGGAGGATGGAGTGAGAGCAGATGTACGTGAAATGGGGGAGATGCGTTTAAGAGCAGAGTTGATAGTGGAGGAAGGGAAGCCCCTTTCTTTAAAAAAGGAAGTCATCTCCCTTGTCCTAGAATGAAAATCCTCATCCTGAGAGCAGATGCAGTGGAGACGGAGGAATTGTGAGAAGGGGATGGCGTTTTTGCAGGGGACAGGGTGAGAAGAGGAATAGTCGAGATAGCTGTGAGAGTCAGTAGGCTTATAGTAGACATCAGTGGATAAGCTGTCTCCGGAGACAGAGACAGAAAGATCTAGAAAGGGGAGGGAGGTGTCGGAAATGGACCAGGTAAACTTGAGGGCAGGGTGAAAGTTGGAGGCAAAGTTAATAAAGTCAACGAGTTCCGCATGCGTGCAGGAAGCAGCGCCAATGCAGTCGTCGATGTAGCGAAGGAAAAGTGGGGGACAGACACCAGAATAGGCACGGAACATAGATTCTTCCACAAACCCAACAAAAAGGCAGGCATAGCTAGGACCCATATGGGTGCCCATAGCTACACCTTTAGTTTGGAGGAAGTGGGAGGAGCCAAAGGAGAAATTATTAAGAGTAAGGACTAATTCCGCTAGACGGAGCAGAGTGGTGGTAGAGGGGAACTGATTAGGTCTGGAATCCAAAAAGAAGCGTTGAGCTTTGAGACCATCCTGATGGGGGATGGAAGTATATAAGGACTGGACATCCATGGTGAAAATAAAGCGGTGGGGGCCAGGGAACTTAAAATCATCGAAAAGTTTAAGAGCGTGAGAAGTGTCACGAACATAGGTCGGAAGGGATTGAACACGGGGTGATAAAACAGTGTCGAGGTATGCAGAAATGAGTTCGGTGGGGCAGGAGCAAGCTGAGACAATAGGTCGGCCAGGACAGGCAGGTTTGTGGATCTTGGGTAGGAGGTAGAAACGGGAAGTGCGGGGTGTGGGAACTATAAGGTTGGTAGCAGTGGATGGGAGATCCCCTGAGCGGATAAAGTCGGTGATGGTGTGGGAGACAATGGCCTGGTGCTCCTTAGTGGGGTCACGATCGAGGGGTAAATAAGAGCAGGTATCCGCGAGTTGTCGCTGTGCCTCGGCAAGGTAGAGGTCAGTACGCCAGACTACAACAGCACCCCCCTTATCGGCGGGTTTAATAATAAGGTTAGGATTAGTGCGGAGGGAGTGGAGAGCAGAGCATTCCGAAGGAGTGAGGTTGGAATGGGGACAAGGTGCGGTGAAGTCAAGACGGTTGATGTCCCGTCGGCAGTTAGCGATAAAGAGATCCAGAGCAGGCAGAAGACCAGAGCGGGGTGTCCATGAAGAAGAGGAGGGTTGAAGACGGGAGAAGGGGTCATCGGTGGGGGTGGAAGAGTCCTTGCCGAAGAAGTAGGCTCGGAGACGGAGACGGCGGAAGAAGATTTCCGCATCATGGCGACACGGAACTCGCTGAGGTGTGGGCGAAGGGGGACAAACGTGAGGCCCTTACTGAGAACAGAGCGTTCTGCCTCCGACAGTTGAAGGTCGGAGGGGATGGTAAAGACCCGGCACGGATGAGAGCTGGGATCAGAGGGGGGAGGGGGGAGGCTGGGGGTGTCAATGGAGAGGGGAGGGTTGGGGTGAGAGGAAGATGGAGCCTCTGAGGGCCCAGGAGCTGACAGTGGGATCTGAGGAAGACGGGGCTGCGGAGTGGTGGTGGGGGAAGGGGAGACGGGAATCACAACAGCAGCACATAAAGACCCGGCCTGGAGTTCAAGGCTGGCGTCGCAGTTGGTGGTTGCGCAATCGCTGTGAAGGTGTCCATGGTCGTTGCTGGAGTCCGGGTTTTGAAAACCTCAGGGCATATTTATTGACTTAACCACACATTGCTCTAGTGTCTGTGCGAGGAATGGCGCCCCACACAGACTTCCAATCTGCGCCTTGTAAGGCATGAAAATGCCCGACGCAGGCCTCTTATGGTCTGAGTCGACGTTCGCTCCCCTCCATGTTAAGTAATTCCTTGGTGTTGTTTTTGACATTATTCTACAGCTGATGGAAACCAAGGTAATTTACCCCATCTTCTCACATTTACCTACCCCTCCATCATCACCCTGACAAGTCTATCCTGTTTCCTTTCTTGGCTGTATGAAGCCCCTTGGCAACAGTGGAGATTAGGTAAGTATCTGCTGTACCACTTCATCACACCCTGTTCACCTTTCTATTCTCTTTGAGTGCTCCAACTACTGACCTGACACCCTTTACAATTTATGCATTTAAAGGACTGAAGCAATTGTCTTTGGCTTCTGCCATGAACACTATTTCCTGGCCATTCTCACTCCTCTCCCATCCATTGTCTCAGTCAAAACTGTGAATAACCTCAGAGTCCCGTTCAATCCTAACATGAAGTCCTGAACTCATTCCATCTTCATTAGTGGTATATCTACATGACATCACCGGCTGCCTCTACCTCAGCCCGTCAGCCACCTCAAACCCTTGCTGGGTAATCCAGTGCTCCTATGTATGGCCATGTATACTAGAGATGATCCAACCCTCTTTTGCACAATGTTCTGCTCACCTACCGACCCTCAGCTCACTGATCTGCAGCCCGAGTCCTTCAATCTAATATTCTTGTTCTTGTTTATAAATTTCTTTCATGGCCTCCTTAATTTTGTAACTTTCTCGAATCTCAGCCCCAATATTTTCTCTCCCAATCTTTATCACTAGAGCCTGTGCTCTGTTCAGTTGACTGGAATTTTGTGTAACAATCTATATTCCCATTGTCCAATCTTTGGAATTCCCAACAGAAAGCTTCTTGATCTTTCCCCTTAGAGTGATAGAATCATACTGCAAAGAAACAGGCCCCACAACTCAGTGAGTCCATACCAACCATCAAATACCCATTCACACTAATCCTACGCTATTCTAATCCCATTTAATAAAATAACCTTTCTTAAAACCCAACAGTTTGTGAAGTTTTTGAATATCCACACCTAGTATCTCCTCCTTTATCTTGCTAGTCATTAAATTCTAGTTATTCCTCTGTGCCATGCCTTTAAATTATTAACATCTCCTTGCATTACATTTTAAAAGGAAAGCAGGAACTGAGAACTGTTCACAAACATGTAACATAGCTGATGGACTGAGGTGGTGCCAAAGGATTTTGAAAGGGTGGGGGGGGGTGGGGTAGACTAGTTGTTCCATCTTGTAGGAGAACCTAGAACCAGGGGTCACCATTTTTTTAAAAAAAGGGTAAATCATACAAGGCAGAGATGAAGAGAAAAATTCTTTTGAAGGCCCCGAACCTTTGAAATTGTTTCTTCAGTAGGAGGTGGAAAGCAGAGCCTTTGGATCACTTTAAGGCAAATACAAATAGACTCTTGATAAATGAAAGTAATGGGATGGGGAGTGTAAATTATAATCACATCAGTCACAATCTTACTGGATAGCAGAGCAAACCTGAAGGCCCAAGTGGGTTACTCCTGCTCCTATGCTCCTATGTGAGGAGGTACTTGGAAAAAAAAGACACATTTTTGATCCCAGGTTTTATTAATAGTACTAAGGCAAAGATTGTATACTTACCATCCAAAATTGCTCATCAGAATTCAGCATCCAGGTTTGAACATTCTGCTTTGAGGAAGATCTCACCAAGGTTGCAAATAAGGATTATCAGGATGATGCCAAGAACAAAGGATCTCAGTTACAAGGATAATCTGAAGAAACTGGGATTGTTCTTGGAATCTGCCATGGCTAAAAGGAGATGGGATTTCAAATAAAGAAGGGAAAAAAATGAGGCTGCTTTCACTGACAGGAGGGTAAGTATTCAGGGGACAGAACTTCAAATTGGCAAAAAAAAATCCAGGATAAAATGAGGAGGAACTGATTTATTCAGCGAGCTGTTATGTTCCATAGCAGAGGGTCTGAAAAGATAAAGGAAGCAGATCCAAGAGTGGTTTACAGAAGGAGGCTGCATATAGACCTGAAGGATCATGAGGAAGGAGCAGTGACTAATTGGAAAGCCCTTTCATAGAGTTAACAGGGAGATGATGTTGATGACCTCTTGCTGTGCTGTATCATTCTGAAGAGATTGCATATTGTACTCTGGTGTTGTTTCCTGAATACGCAAGAAATTTTATCTCAAGGGCATACTCAAATTGGTGCAGAAGTAGAAAAATAAATGCAATAATGCTTCACGCTTTCCCTTCCCTACCTCCCAGAGAAAGACTGATGAATTAAAAATAACACTTGAAGAGGAATATTCAGCTGGAATCAGTGAGAAACTGCTTCTTGTTATTTGGAACAATCACCCATTTTCAAAGAAATAAGGAAAAATTTCAATTACACAACTTTAAAAAATTTTATTTCTGGCCTGCAGCACTGAATGGAAAATGGAGAAAGGAGATCTTACAAATTTTCCTTCGCTGTCACAGCCTTCAAGGCCGAAGAGAGTTACCATCCCAAGTTCGATTGTACTTTTAGTCAAAGCACTCAACAGCTCATCAGACAGGAGTCGAAAGAGGAAGGGAGGATGAGAGGAACCCCTGTGTGGTGCGAATCAGTTGGATAGATTGGAAGCTGTTAAATGTTTATTAAAATGTAAGAATTCAAAAAACTCTGTGAACACAGGGCAGGCTTTGAACTTATTCATTATCATCCCTTATTTCATTGCCATCCGCCAAACCAGCTGCCGTGTCACGGACAGATACATGCACAGATAAGAGGATCATGGTTAACTGGTTTATAGGAGTTTTTCACAGTTTCAGACCATAAAGATGTGCTTGAATTCACATCTGGGTTGTTGGATTCAAAAGCACAGTGATCTGTCCAGTGACATTTGGAATAAAATCAGTTTCATCCAAGGGGAAACAGCAAATGAGAAAACCATTACATACTACAGAAACTCGGACTCCATTCAGAAATCCACAGATACAAGCACACACACTTAGGTAAGAGTCGTTGCTGTCAGTGTTGTTTTTATTAAATAATCTCGAGGTCAGGAGTGCAGGGTGACTACCCAATCTTCCACTACCCCACCCCAGCTTTCCCCTCCAACCACTCAGGATGAAGGTAATTAGGGGAAAAAAAAGAGGTAATGGTTAGAGACATAGAAGCAAGAACAGTCTAGTCATAGCATTATTATGCTGTAATAACAGACGATTCAACACATCCAGTCCATATTGATGCCCTGCAGAGAAATCTGTTCCATTCTTTTGCCCTGTTCTTTCCCTATAGCCCTTAATTGCTTCAATCAAATTTCAATTGTGTGCTACCCTCACACACACAATTATTAGATCATTAGTATTCTGTGCAACAATTCCTTTTTTTCACCTCCCAACCACACTGCTCCCTCCACCAAATCCTTGGGCCTTGACTGGATATCTGTGTCCCCTGGCCCTTGAACCATCCACTAACGGAAGAAACATGCCCTGTCCACCTTGCCTAAACCCACTGTGGCACTGTGGTGTCTTTCAGCAACCGTTAGCCCTTGTACCTGTGATTAACTTTACAGGGTCACTGTTGTGCATGGAACTATTTAATCTATAGCTGCACCTGAAATACTCAGAACTGTATTAAAGAAAAAATATATTCATACAAAGGAATTGTACTACCATAGAAAGTCACAATACAGTGTGATAACACACCTCCCCAAAAAACGACAATGCACAGAAAAATATTGTTATTGCAATTGTGAGCTCATTTGAAATTTACACATATCTTATGACATTGGTATAATTTCATGAAAGAGTGCTGTTACTATAACTATTTTAGTTACTGAACTACTTTCATTTACATTATAGACTAGCATCTTGATTTACATATTCAATCACATGACTTGCACTGTTTCTTTCCCCCTCAGTGTTCTGCTTTGTGTGTTAGCTACCACTGCAGTTTTGATTTCTGACAAATGATACTGATAACTGTTCACTCTCTTCTGTTGATGCCTTTAAGTGAAAATTTATGCATGTATGTTTGCCTTCGCTTCACATTCTCTCTATAGCACTGTCTTACGGTAATCTACATAAGCTACTCAATCTTCTGAAAGGTCATGGTCTTCCTGCAGCTTGGACAGTTCAACATCCAATTCACTGGCCTTCCATCAACGTTGGTTTGGTGGCATTCTTTAATGATTTACATTCTTAGCCCATCCTTAAGATTGGAAGTTAAAATCAAAGTCAATGTTGAGCTTATTGTCATAGGCAGACATACAGTACATGTATGTACACTTGCAATGAAAAACTTACTTCCAGCAGCATCGCAGGCACGTAGCATCATATTAACAGCACTCACAAGAAAAACATGGATTAGCAGTTGGATCTTCAACTTCCTCACAGACAGGACCCAGTCTGTGAAAATAGGGGACGAGCTCTCCTCTACAATCACTCTGAGCACCGGTGCCCCACAAGGCTGCGTACTCAGCCCCCTGCTGTACTCACTGTACACCCATGATTGTGTAGCCAAGTTTCCATCAAACTCAATATATAAGTTTGCTGATGACACAACAATTGTAGGCCGTATCTCGGGTAATGATGAGTTTGAGTACAGAGAGGAAATTAAGAACCTGGTGGCATGGTGCGAAAACAATAACCTATCCCTCAACGTCAGCAAGACGAAGGAATTGGTTGTTGACTTCAGAAGGAGTAGCGGACCGCACGACCCAATTTACATCGGTGGTGCGGAAGTGGAACAGGTCAAAAACTTTAAGTTCCTCGGGGTCAATATCACAAATGACCTGTCTTGGTCCAACCAAGCAGAGTTCACTGCCAAGGAGGCCCACTAGTGCCTTTACTTCCTGAGAAAACTTAAGAAATTTGGCCTGTCCCCTAAAACCCTTACTAATTTTTATAGATGCACCGTAGAAAGCATTCTCCTAGGGTGCATCACAACCTGGTATGGAAGTTGTCCTGTCCAAGACCGAAAGAAGCTGCAGAAGATCGTGAACACGGCACAGCACATCACACAAACCAATCTTCCGTCCTTGGACTCACTTTACACTGCACACTGTCGGAGCAGTGCTGCCAGGATAATCAAGGACACGACCCACCCAGCCAACACAGTTTTTGTCCTTCTTCCCTCCGGGAGGAGGCTCAGGAGCTTGAAGACTCGTACGGCCAGATTTGGGAACAGCTTCTTTCCAACTGTGATAAGACTGCTGAACGGATCCTGACCCGGATCTGGGCCGTACCCTCCAAATATCCGGACCTGCCTCTCGGTTTTTTTGCACTACCTTACTTTTCATTTTTCTACTTTCTGTTTATGATTTATAATTTAAATTTTTAATATTTACTAATTTTAACTATTTTTAATATTTCTAATATTTAATATTTGTAATCCGGGAGTGTGAAGCGCAGAATCAAATATCACTGTGATTATTATACGTTCTAGTACCAATTGTTTGGCGACAATGAAGTATAAAGTATAAAGTATAAAAATAAATTATCCATGTTTTTTACTAGAAAGAACACAATTGGAACACAAAAGTCCATTTAATTCTTTTGCTGCTTGCTTTGGGCATTCCAACACCATGGATCTCTTTACCACATTTTTTTGTGGATTAAAATATACAGTCAGCCTAATGTTTGCTTATATTCACTCATTAACAGGAGGTGATTTTTTTTTCATAGATATCTGCAAGTGCAGTGAAAAAAAAGACCAGCAGTATCAGAGGCATATAGCACAGGTGCACCACAGGCCTGTCAGCTTTATGCTCTACTGCTGCTCCACCGGTTTGTCACTTGTGACTGCGAGGCTAAGCACAGCTCCAATGCCATACTTCAGTTTGCTGATCACCCCACTGGCACTGGCCGCATCAAAAGTGGCGATGGATCCGCATATAGGAGGGAGATTGAAAATCTGGATGAGTGGTACCATAACAACAACCTCTTTCTTACTCAAGGTCGGCAAGACTAAGCAACTGATTATTCACTTCAGGAGGAGGAAACCATAGGTCCATGAGTCACAGGGGGATCAGATGTGGAGACAGTCAGCAACTTTAAGTTATTATCATTTCAGAGGATCAGTAATGGGCCCAGCATTGAGTGCAATTATGAAGAGAGCATGGCAGCAGCTCTATGTTTTTAAAAGTTCGCGAAGATTCGGCATGTCATCTAAAACTCTGACACATTTCTATAGATGTGTTGTTGTTCCTTTTCATCTCTCCTGACACATCAGGCGGCATTTTTGTCATTTCAGCAGCATTTTGCCCTTTTTATAACCAGGTTGAGTTGCCGGCTCGATGCTCAACCCAGCACAGATGGAAAGCATGCAAGGAGCCGGCCGGATTTGAACTCAGGACCATTCACCTCGAAGTTCGGTGTTGATACCATTACTGGCCGGCTGATACGTGGTGGAGATTATATTGACTGGTTGCATCACAGCCTGGTATGGAAACACCAATGCCCTTGAACAGAAAATCCCCAAAATATAGTGAATATGGCCCAGTCCATCAGTAAAGTCCTTCCCACCATAGTGCACATTAGATTAGATTATGAGGACACTCAGTCCTCGTTCATTGTCATTTAGAAATTCATGCATGCATTAAGAAATGATACAATGTTCCTCCAGAGTGATATCACAAAAAAAGCAGGACAAACCAAAGACTAACACTGACAAGACCACATAATTATAACATATAGTTACAGCAGTGCAAAGCAATACCATAATTTGATAAAGAGCAGACCATGGGCACAGTAAAAAAAGTCTCAAAGTTCTGATCAACTCCTGATAGTCCCCGATAGCAGGCGGCAGAAGGGAGAAACTCTCTCTGCCATAAACCTCCAGGCACCGACAACTGTCGATGCATTGGAAGTACCCGACCACAGCCGACTCTGAGTCCGTCCGAAAACTTCGAGCCTCTGACCAGCCCTTCGACACCGAGCACCGAGCACCATCTCTGCCGAGCGCTTCGACCCCGTCCCGGCCGCCGAGCAACAAGCAAAGCCGAGGACTCGGGGCCTTCCCCTCCGGAGATTCTGGATCACACAGTAGTAGCGGCAGCGAGAAAGGAATTTCAGAAGTTTCTCCAGATGTTCCTTCGTTCTCTCACATCTGTCTCCATCAAATTAGGATTGTGCACGGCACCTTACTTGACAGATTACAGACATCATTCACCGGAGTGGCCACACAAGCTGCATCACGTCACCATCTTCTCCATTTACACAGAGCACTGTCACAGGGAGACAACATCCATCATCAGAGTCCTCCACCACCCTGGTAATGCTCTCTCTCACTGCTGCTATCAGGAAGAAAGTGCAGGAAACACAGGACTCTCACCACCATGTTTAGGAACGGAGGATGAGAGGTGACCTGATAGCGGTGTATAAGATGACGAGAGGCATTGATCGTGTGGATAGTCAGAGGCTTTTTCCCAGGGCTGAAATGGCTAACACGAGAGTGCACAGTTTTAAGGTGCTTGGAAGTAGGTACAGAGGGAATGTCAGGGGTAAGTTTTTTATGCAGAGAGTGGTGAGTGCATGGAATGGGCTGCCGTTGACGGTGGTGGAGGCGGATACAATAGGGTCTTTTAAGAGACTCTGGGATAGGTACATGCAGCTTAGAAAAATAGAGAGCTATGGGTAACCCTAGGTAATTTCTAAAGTAAGTACATGTTCGGCTCTGATCTGGGCCCGCATTTACGTGCCGGGCAGCACCTAATCAATTAGCTTGTTTATTTCGGCTTTTATCTTAAAGATGTGCTGGGTGCGTTCCTGCCACTGCTGTACCGCTGCATTCTTCGCGGCAATGTATTGGCCCGCAGCCCGGAGGTTTGGGACCAACCACTGTTATAACTGACTTATCACTATATTCATGCAAGGAAAATACGCGCTGTGTGTTTAATATTAAATTCATTAGATAAACCCCTTTAGAAACAAAATTGAGTGTATTAGCCAATTAGCTTATAGTTGACTTATCACCTATATTCCGGTCATGATTAACACCCACCCCGGGTCGGCCGGTCCACAAGGATATTGTCAATATTAAACCGGTCCAGGTGCAAAAAAGGTTGGGGACCCCTGTCCTAGGAAACAGTCAATCTAATCAATTTTTGCTGAATTCCCTTTATCACACGGAGAGAAACCAGACTTACACACAATATGCCAGATGGAGTATCGCCAGTGCCCTATATAATTGGAGTAGGATATCCCTCCTACTCAAACTTCTTACAGTAAAGCCAAACATAATATTTACATTCCTAAGTGATACTACACCATCAGCCAGTTGTAGGGCAGGATTTGTTATCTGATCTACCTCAAACTCTTTTCCTCTGAGGCAGAGGAAAATGATATTGCGGCTTTTAAGTAACAGGGGAACTGAACTTTCAAGTCTTTGGGAGAGGACAATGAGTCCAGATGCCCATCATTGGTATGGGCCAGGGATTACATAGTATGAATCACTCAGATCAATCGAAGGGTCAGGGTTTTGGGCAGTAGGGAGATTAAAGAGCCACTCCATACTTTAGAATACACTGGCTCTGTTCAAAGATAGTAATGGCTAGGTGGTTGATGGGAAGTGCAAGGGTTCTGCAGCCAGCAGATCTGGTAGACCAGACACCAGCCTGAATGACACCCTATAGAAAATAGATGTTCAGTGACTGCTGTACAGTTACCAAAACCCATAAAAGAAAAAGCAACTTAGATGACAGCACTGTAAATATAGGGAGCTCTCATAAGTATACTGTCCAAGGTACAGGCTGTGATCAACTAGAGTTGAAACAGTTTGCATTTGATGATAGACAAACCTGAGAACAATGAAGATTGAACAAAAAGAAAACAAAGCAGTTAAATACCAAGGCCTTCTTGCAAAGAGATGGGAGAGGGAATTTTTAGCTAAAGAATGCACGTGTTACCTCACAAGAAAAACCTTCTCCTCCCTCTCACCTCTTTATCCTGACTATCTCCCCTTTACAGCTCAGTCCCGATGCAGATCCAAAATGTCAACTGTCCCCTCCCTCCACAGTTCCTCTAGCAGGTTTTTTCCTTTTGCTTCAGGTTAGAACATCTGCGATATCCTTTGTCACTGAAACACAGTGAGTTCATGATATCAAGTACGGTAATAAGTACTATATATAATCCTCAATTACTGCAGTTATTGATTGGTTATTGAACTGTTAAGTTTAATATATGGACATTCTAATGATACAAGTGACAGAAAGAACACGGTGATCCAAAGCATTTAATTCAATGTATTTAGAGTTATGGAGATGTTAATGTTGAAAGAACAGATGCAGAACAGAAAATGTGGCAGGTTTGTATGAGTTTCATCTGGGCAAGTGAATCACTAGACTAATTGCCCTAGCAATGGTGAGTGCAGTTCGTAATGCAAAATTCAGTGAGTAAAGAGACCAAGAGATTAAATGAGCTCAATACTAGTTGAATATACAATTGTATATTGATACCACGGTGGGCTTCACGGCTGAACAGGTGAGAAGACAGCTGAAACGTCTCGACCCAAGCAAGGCTGCAGGACCGGATGGTGTCAGTACCAGGGTGCTCAAAGCCTGTGCCCCTCAGCTATGTGGAGTACTTCGCCATGTCTTCAACCTGAGCCTGGGGCTCCGGAGGGTTCCTGTGCTGTGGAAGATGTCCTGCCTCGTCCCTGTGCCGAAGACGCCGCACCCCAGCGGCCTCAATGACTACAGACCGGTGGCATTGACCTCCCACATCATGAAGGCCCTGGAGAGACTTGTTCTGGAGCTGCTCCGGCTCACCGTCAGGCCACACTTAGATCCCCTCCAGTTCGCCTACCAGTCCCGACTAGGAGTTGAGGATGCCATTGTCTACCTGCTGAACCGTGTCTACGCCCACCTGGACAAGCCAGTGAGCACTGTGAGGGTCATGTTTTTTGACTTCTCCAGTGCGTTCAACACCATCCGCCCTGCTCTGCTGGGGGAGAAGCTGACAGCGATGCAGGTGGATGCTTTCCTGGTGTCATGGATTCTTGATTACCTGACTGGCAGACCACAGTACGTGTGCTTGCAACACTGTGTGTCCGACAGAGTGATCAGCAGCACTGGGGCTCCACAGGGGACTGTCTTGTTTCCCTTTCTCTTCACCACTTACACCTCGGACTTCAACTACTGCACAGAGTCTTGTCATCTTCAGAAGTTTTCTGATGACTCTGCCATAGTTGGATGCATCAGCAACGGAGATGAGGCTGAGTACAGGGCTACGGTAGGAAACTTTGTCACATGGTGTGAGCAGAATTATCTGCAGCTTAATGTGAAAAAGACTAAGGAGCTGGTGGTAGACCCGAGGAGAGCTGAGGTACCGGTGACCCCTGTTTCCATCCAGGGGGTCAGTGTGGACATGGTGGAGGATTACAGATACCTGGGGATACGAATTGACAATAAACTGGACTAGTTAAAGAACACTGAGGCTGTCTACAAGAAGGGTCAAAGCCGTCTCTATTTCCTGGGGAGACTGAGGTCCTTTAACATCTGCCGGACGATGCTGAGGATGTTCTATGAGTCTGTGGTGGCCAGTGTGATCATGTTTGCTGTTGTGTGCTGGGGCAGCAGGCTGAGGGTAGCAGATACCAGCAGAATCAACAAACTCATTCGTAAGGCCAGTGATGTTGTGGGGATGGAACTGGACTCTCTCACGGTGGTGTCTGAAAAGAGGATGCTGGCTAAGTTGCATGCCATCTTGGACAATGTCTCCCATCCACTACATAATGTACTGGGTGGGCACAGGAGTACATTCAGCCAGAGACTCATTCCTCCAAGATGCAGCAGTGAGTGTCATAGGAAGTCATTCCAGCCTGTGGCCATCAAACTTTACAACTCCTCCCTTGGAGGGTCAGACACCCTGTGCCAATAGGCTGGTCCTGGAATTATTTCATAATTTACTGGCATAATTTACATATTAATATTTAACTATTTATGGTTCTATGACTATTTATTATTTATGGTGCAACTGTAACGAAAACCAATTTCCCCTGGGATCAATAAAGTATGACTATGATGCAAATTGTTAATTGAATTGTTGGTTTTATAATTTCATGTTTGCAAGTAGTTTATTTCCCCTTGAAAGAGAGAACAATAATTTGGGGTATCTTTCAGTACCAGCTTACATCACATGGTATGATTCCTGACACATTATTGTATTCCATCAGCAAGGACCTCTACCATCCAGACCATGCTCTCTTCTCGTTGCTGTCATTAGGGAAGGAGGAACAAAGCCTTAGGTCCCACACCTCCTGGTTCAGGAACAATTATTACCCTACAAATCGCATCAGCACTGAACTGATTCCACAACCTATGGACTCACTTTCAATGATTCTACAGCTCATGTTCTCAGTATTATTTATTTATTGATGATTATGATTATTAGTGTTATTTGTATTTGCACGGTTTGTCTTCTTTTGTACATTGGTTTTTTGTGAGAATTTGTATGTGTGTAATTTTTCATTGATTCTATTGTATTTCTTTGCTGTACTGTGAATGCCTGCAAGAAAATGAATCTCAGGGTGGAGTATGGTGACGTATGAACTTTGATAATAAATTTACTCTGAACTTAAGACAATGCACTTTAATTGAGAGTTACTGCCTTCAACACAGGATGTTCTATTACTAGATGGATCCATTTGCTTATGCAAGCAGCAACATATAAACATCCTTCAGTCTCTATTTTGTAACAATTTATTAACCCCCAGCATCAACGGATTCTTGGAAAGAAACTTCTATCAACTTTTTTTTGTGAACAATAACTCCTAGCATCACTCATCATTGTTCTGAAAACTGTTCGATTCATTTGTACCTCTCATGAACTGTGAAAGCCTGTGGGCTGCAAGTAGATGAAAAAACTAAATTTCTGCAGGTCTGAGGCTTGGTGGAAAATAGACTGAAGGCACGATACTTTGTGTGGATTCAGGAACATATTGCAGAAGTTCACAAAAGGACAAGCAAAAAGATTGCAAAGGTGCATTGACAAGAGTGATTTTGATACAACAGAGATGGACAGGAGAAATTGAAAATTGAGTCTATGTGAAGATAACAGTAAAAGGCTCACATTTCTCCCAGGATGTCAAAGCAATTACAAATTGACCAAGTGACAAGATGCTGATTTCTTCCTCCTTTCACCTGCCAGTAATAATGACTCAGGGATTGAGTGAGCTATTTAGTGTTGTGTTTTCTGTACAGGTTAGGAAGGCCCAGATTCAATAACCAACCCATGCAAAGGGGCACAATCAAAGGCTTCAATGGCTCTGGACATGCTAGGGACGAGTAAATTCCAGTCAAAGGTTACTGCTTCTCATTACTATCCAGTATGTGGAGTTTGGCTTTGGCTGGGATTGCATTTATCTATGATCCTGTTCACAGCTCAGTGACCTGCTGAAGCCGCCCATACAATCAGTAGGACTCCCTCCAGCATCTTCAGGAAAAAGGATATCTAAAGAAGAAACTAATATGAAAAGGAGACCAAACCAGAGACTTTCTGAGCCTGATGTCTGGAGAGCATTTCCCTTCTGATGATCAAATATGTGATTTAATTTGATTAATATAGCCTTCTTGAAAACTGACAATCTGCTCTTGAAACCCAGAGCAGATTTGGTACTGGAGGATGACCTTTCAGTCTGACAAAGAGTGTTTGTTGAGAACAACTTTCTGACAAGAAGGTCACAAATCGTTTGTATCCATTAGGGGACTTTGTGCAAATGAGGGAAAGTTCATCAGGAGGATGCTCGCAGTTGCTACCTTGAGACCCAATGCAGGATGGATTAAATTTATTTGGAAAGGTTAGGATTTGGGGGATGAATGGGTCGTGTTAGCCTTTACTCACTCATGGGAATTAGTCCCTTTTAAATATAGGAGTCCAGCATCCACAGAAGTAAACATGGCACTCTCAAGAACAGAGGTAGAAATAAAAATTATAATATGAACATAAGAAGTGGGAGCAGGAGCTGGCCACTGGGTCCTTTAACCCAGCTCTGCCATTCGCCTTTTACCACAGTGCCATTTCCCAACACTATCCCCTTAACCAGAAAGCCATCAATTTTTGTTTGGAATGAATATGATAGAGTCCCCACAGTTCTAAGGGATAAAGCATTCAAAAATCTATCATCCTCTAAATCAGGAGTTCCCAATCTTTTTTATGCCGTGGAACCCTACACTTAACCGAGGGCTTCATGGACTCCAGGTTAGGAACCCATGCTCTCAATGAAGAGGTTTCACTTCATCTCAGTCCAAACTAGGCTACACGTTCCGAATGTTCCCCTGGTCCTACGCTCCTTGACCACCTTCCCTGCGCTTGGCCCATCAAGGATTTTGGTTAGTTTTCATGAGATTTCCTCTCATTGTAATAAGCTCCAGAGAATACTCCACAGGCACACCTGTCACTCCGAATCTGAATCAGAATCAGGTTTATTATCACCGGCATGTGACATGAACTTTGTTAACTTAGCAGCAGCAGTTCAATGCAATACATAATATAGAAGAAAATAAAATAATAAATAAGTAAATCTTATTCAGTATGCTTGATACAGTATACATATATTGAATTGATTAAAAATCGTGCAAAAAAACAAATACTATATATTTAAAAGAGAGAGGTATTGTTCACAGGTTCAATGTCCATTTAGGAATCGGATGGCAGAGGGGAAGAAGCTGTTCCTGAATGGTTGAGTGTGTGCCTTCAGGCTTCAGTATCTCCTACCTGATGATAATAGTGGGAAAAGGGCATGCCCTGGGTGCTGGAGGTCCTTAATAATGGACGCTGCGTTTCAGAGTCACCACTCCTTGAAGATGTCCTGGGTACTTTGTAGGCTAGTATCCAAGATGGAGCTGACTAAATTTACAACCCTCTGCAGCTTCTTTCAGTCCTGTGCAGTAGCCCCTCCATACCAGACAGTGATGCAGCCTGTCAGAATGCTCTCCACAGTACATCTATAGAAGTTTTTGAGTGTATTTGTTTATATACCAAATCTCTTCAAATTCCTAATAAAGTACAGCTGCTGTCTTGCCTTCTTTATAACTGCATCAATATGTAGGGACCAGGTTAGATCCTCAGAGATCTTGACACCCAGGAACTTCAAACTGCTCTCTCTCTCCACTTCTGATCACTTTATGAGGATTAGTATATGTTGCTTCGTCTTATCCTCCTGAAGTCCACAATCAGCTCTTTCATCTTACTGACATTGAGGGCCAGGTTGTTGCTGCGACACCACTCCACTAGTTGGCATATCTCACTCCTGTACGCCCTCTCGTCACCACCTGAGATTCTACCAACAAAGGTTGTATGGTCAACAAATTTGTAGCCAGTATATTCTTCCTTAAATAATGAAGACAAACTGTGTGAAGTACTGCAGGAGTGGTCTTGGTGAGACTCTATACAATCACAATAAGAAACTTACCTTTGTCTTCAAATTTCTCATAATAAAGGCTAAAATATCATTTGCTCTTCCAGAGGTTTATTGCAATTACATGCCTACTCTTACTGACATGGATACAAACAGGCCCAGTCCCCTTGAATGCCAACGTTTAGCAACCTCTCATCATTTAACAGATATTTGGCTTTTCTATTTTGTGCACATTTTTCCACATTCGTTCCTTCTGCCAATCAACTGACAAGATGAAACAATATTTTCCCACATTTATGCCATGTAATCCATTCATAATTTTAAGGCCACTGTCAGCTCTCTTATAAATCTTCTTTTCACTAAAAGGCTCAAACTTTCCAATGTTTATGATAGTTCCAGTATTATTCTCATAAACCTTTATATTATAGTTTCTGGGCTGCTGCTTATGGTACTTATGGTACGGGGACAGGTTCTACACAGGTTGTTCTGTGTGAAATTTGAGCAAGGTATTATAAAGGTTAGACCGAGCTTTAGTGCCCGTAAAGAAATGAAGATCTGCATTCTTATAAAGTCTGCATGGTGTCAAGATGTCCCATGGTGCTTTTGCAACTAATGAGACTCTTTATCGAAGTGAGTCACCATTGCAGGCTAAGATGCATAGCCATTTTGCATGTAGCAATGTTACAGCATGAATGATATTGAAAAAAAACAAACAGCAAATTAGAACATAGAACAGTACAACACAGTACAGATCCTTCTGCCCACCATATTGTGCCGACCTTTCACCCTACTCCAAGATCAATCTAACCCTTCCCTCCCACATAATTCTCCATTTTTCCCTCATCCATGTGCCTATATATATAAAAAAATCTCTTAAATGTCCCTAACGTACCTCCTTCTACCATCACACCTGGCAGTGCGTTCCATGCACCAACTACTGTCTGTGTAAAAAGCTTACTTCTGACCCACCCACTGTAAATTCCTCCACTCACCTTAAAATTATGCCCTCTTTTATTAGCCATTTCCATCCTGGGAGAAAAGGTGCAAGCTGTCCAATCTATCAATGCCACTTTTCTCTAAAGCCTTTGCTTGCTCAACTTTTCCTCACACAACATGCTCTCTAATCCAGTCAGCATATAGGGGCAAATCTCCTCTGCACACTCTCTAAAGCTTCCATATCCTTCCTATAATGAGGAGACCAGGGTTTTATAGATCTGCAGCATTACCTCATGGCTGTTGAACTCAGTGTCCTGGCCAATGAAGGCCAACATACCATAACATGATAAACTGCCAAAATGACTGTTGTCCAGTTGCACTTACAACCACTGTGATGAAGGGCTTTAACAGGTTGGAGATGAAACATATGAACTCCTGCCCAAGTAGTAACTTGAATCCATTCCAATTTGTCTACCATCACAACAGGTCAACAGCAGATGCCATTTATTTGGCTCTCTAGTCAGCCCTGCAACATCAGGACAATGAAGAAGCATACATCAACATGCCCTTCATTTACTAAAGCTCTGCATTCAACACTATCATCCCCTCAAAATTAATCAATAAGCTGCATGACCTAGGCCTCAATACCTCCTTGTGCAATTGGATCCTCAATCTCCTCATCTGCAGGCCTCAGCCAATTCAGATAGGCAACAACATCTCCTCCACAATCACCATCAGCACAGGTGCACCACAAGGCTGTGTACTTACCCCACGTTCCACACATTTTATAAGACTATAAGACATAGGATCAGAATTAGGACATTTGGCCCATCAAGCCTACTCCACTATTCAATCATAGCTGATCCTTTTACCCATTCTCAGCCCCACTCCCCATCCTTCTCCTGGTAACCTTTGATGCCGTGTCCAGTCAAGAAACTGTCAAGCTCTGCCTTAACTGCACCCTGGCCTCTACAGCAGCCTGTGGTAATAAACTCCACAAATTCTCCATCCTCTGGCTAAAGAAATTTTTCTGCATCTCTGTTTTAAATGGCCACCCCTCTATACTGAGGCTGTGCCCTCTTGTCCTTGACTCCCCCACCATGGCAAACATCCTCTCCACATCTAGTCTGTCTAGGCCTTACAACATTCAAAAGGTTTCAATGAGAAAACTCTCATCCTTCTAAATTACAACAGGTACAAACCCAGAGCTATCAAATGTTCCTCGTATGATAACCCTTTCATTCCTGGAATCATCCTTGGGAACCTCCTCCAAACCCTCTCCAATGCCAGCATAGCTTTTTTTTAAGAGGAGGAGCCCAAAACTGTTCACAATACTCGAGGTGAGGCCTCACTACTGCCCTATAAAGACTCAGCATCACACCCCTGCTATTGTATTCTAGACCTCTTGAAATGAATGTTAACATTGCACTTGCCTTCCTCACTACCGACTCTACCTGCAAGTTAACCTTTAGGGTGTTCTGCACAAGGACTCCCAAGTCTCTTTGCATCTCAGATTTTTGGATTTTCTCCTTATGACTGCGAGGGTAAGCACAACTCAAATGCCATATTTAAGTTTGCTGACAACACCACTGCTGTTGGCCGAGTTACATGTGGTGACAAATCAGCATGAAGGAGGGAGATTGAAAATCTGGCTGAATGGTGCCACTCCAACAACTTCTCACTCAATGTCAAGAAAACCAAGGAGCTGATTATTGACTTCAGAAGGAGGAAACAGGAGGTCCATGAGCAGTCCTCATCAAGGGATTTGGGATGGAGAGGGTCATCAACTTTAAATCCCTCAATGTTACCTTTTCAGTAAATCTGTCCTGCATCCAGCACATAAGTGCCATTACAAAGAAGATATGGCAGTGCCTCTACTTACTTCTGTGATGGATATTCACTTCCTGGCCCAGGTAGCCTCATGTTTTTGCCAAGACCGACTTGTAAGATCAAGCAGTGTAAGTTAAACTTCCAACTATATCATTTGTTTAGCTTCAGGAGCCAGTCTTCAGTTTTTAAAATATAACTGGCAAGCAATCATCAGTTTGAAGCTAAAACAAAGCTTTGTTTTGAGAGAGGCTTTGCAAACATGCTTTGTACATAGCAGACACTCTGTCTGTAGAAAGTCACTGCGCTGGCTTATTGCTGCTCAAGAGTGCAGTGTAAGTCAGTGGGTTACTTAACTTGGCTTGTTTGAAAATAGAGAACCTGACTAAGTTGCTTAGTTCAAGGGAGCTTGCAGACCAAATGGATAATATCATTTAGCATATCAAATAACTGATGTCGTTTATAGTTGGAAGGTTTTTGTACTCAAGGAAGTTAGTTTCGCAATGATAATTGAAGGCAGC